>NW_024349801.1:16417472-16494972 GCF_902729225.1 Pteropus medius
GAAGATTCATTTGGAATCTTGATTCTGCCACATTCTGTGAAGTTTGGCTGGCTGGCCAAATATTCGGAGCCTGGTTTTCTTTATCTGCAAAACAGAAATGCTTCTGAAATTGAATGAGGTGGTAGTAGTCAGCCTTTACTCGGCATTCACTACAGCAGCACCTTATGTGCTGCTTAATTTTCCTCTTAAATATGTGCTTAATTTTCCTCTTAAATACTGCATTTTTCCTTTTTTATTTTTAATTTTATTAAATCTATTGGGGTGATAGCAGTTATTAAAATTATAGGTTTCAAGTGTACAATTCAATAATATGCCATGTGTATATTGCATTGTGTATTCACCACCCAGAGTCAGATTTCCTTCCAGTGATTGAATTCTTAAGACCATTTCAGTTAGCTTTCTATATATTTTATATCGCCTAATTTTTTTCTTTAAGTTTTGTAAATTATTCTAAATTGTACTTGTTGCCCTTTTCCTAAAGATTTTAAAGTCCTCTAAGAAGTGAACCAGTCCTTTCTTGAGTTGTATAAAATTCATTGAATTACCAAACCCTAGTGTGGTCTTTGGTGCCATGTAATTTTTCCAAAGTAAATACAATATTATCTCTGATCAGGGGTCATTTGATGGCTTTAAGATTTGTCGAGTACAGTAGAATTATTTCCTTCTGATAGACCTAATTTCATTTTTTGACAACTCTTTCCTTCGCACTTAGACCTTTGTTCTATTATCTGAAACAGCATAGTTATCTGACAAGCATGAGATGAATGAATATCAAAATTCCCATAATTATATAATAGAGATAGCAAGTAAAGTGACAATAATGCGCTTCCATAAACTTTGGAGGGAGTGGCATATTAAAGATTTCTTGATTCACAGAAGGGAAAAGAATTTGGAATAGATTCACACGGAGAACAAGATCAGTTGATTAAAGGAGGGTAAGAAAATTTCTGACAGCGGCTCCTTCCTGAAATGTGGGTTTGGAAAAGGTTATTGGTTAAGTGGGGGGTGCAAGGTAGTAACTTGAAGCACATGAACAGTGCCAAACAAGTAGGAGCTGATGTCCCTTTAGTTTTAGCTAAATGCATCTATAGGGAAAGAACTGATATCTGTGGAGGGACTGCTACATGTCATGTTCTATGCTAGGTACTTCTAGTTATTATTTCATTTATTATTTAGAGCACTTTCTGTGTGAGGGATTGCTAACCCAGATGAAGAAATTGAGGCTAAGGGAAGTGAAGTGGAAAGAATGAGAGGAAAAACGTATAAAAACTTTCCTCATCTGGAACACAAATGAGAGTGAGGCATGAGTTTTTAAAAAGTACTGAAATTTCTCTCTCCACCCCCTCTTGGCTTTTTTTAATGTCCCTGAAAGTCTGGGATTAGGAATCCTCCCACAGCTCATCTCTCCTGAGAACTTTCATAGCACTGCTTCTGATTAAACTAACAGATTAGACCCAATGGCATAAGGCACAGCTTCTCTCCTTTGAGAAAGAACAAATAAGAATGAAGTGTTAGATTGCAAAACTAATTATATATTCTGTTCAAGTGTCAACCATCTGTTGCAATTGTTTAAAAAGCAGACATAAGTCAACTGTTGGGGTGAGATGTTTACCATTGTGAACACACAGGAAGTTTATGACACCAGGGAAGATTTGTTGTTCTAGCACGTGCCTGGATGCTGTGGTAGGATTCTACTGATGTCTTGGGATGCCCACCTTCCTGCGAGAGGGTAAGTGGTAGCTCTAGATAGTTGATGATTAAGTGCCAGTTTTACTTACTTCAGACCTGAAAAAGATTCTTAAAGGATCAACACGCTCAGTTTTTAGAAGGGGTAAATGAGATAGAGTGAAGGAGAAATACTGCCTACTTCGCACTTACAATTTCAGCACCTACATTTTTCTGTAGAAATTTTGAATTTGCACATAGCACCTCACCACCCCTACCCTGCGGATGGGGCACTATTGTCTGTATATTAAGTGCATAGAATAGTACCCAACACATCACAATGTTTAGAATATGTTGTAAAAATACAGTTAATTGTAAGATGGGTGGAGGTTTTTCTCACATGGCCAAAAAGCACAGAGAATGTGGCATATATCTCTAGTTCCAGAGTCATTTTCTCAGTGTCTTTATTGAATAAGATGGAATGTTTTGCCAAACTGTGGCTTCCAATAATTCTTTAATGACAACAACTGGCTTTAGACTGCAAATTTGTTTCAGTTTACACTTGGAGTCAATTAAAATCCAGCTATAGGGAATACTGCTCAAACAAAGGAAACCATTTTCTTTTGACATACCTCATTCTGTTTCTGAGTAGATGAAAAGTCCTTTTGATAGAAGTGATTTTTGACCTTTTGGGTTATTGAATAATTCTGATCTCCAGGACAATCAAGGGGAGAATGTTATAGGCATCATGAACAGGGCTGCCCCCAGCCGTTTCATTGACAGCTGCAATTATGGTATGGAGTAGAAATTATTTTCTGACATCCCTGATTTGGGGTCATCAACCAGGGATGGCACTTCACCATCAGCCTATCACATCCTATATAGTTATTTCTCTTTCATTGATTTCTTGAAGTCTGCTTTTTTGTAATTCTATAATTTGTTTCTAGTTTTGTCATCATAAGCAATATATCCCTAGAGCGCTTCCTTCTCCTTTTGTTGATCTTCTAATGTTGATAAGAACTTTGATTTTCTCTTTCCTATTCAAAATTGTAAATCCTTTTGCTTATTCCTCATGAGACTTATTATTCAGACCATGGGACTGTTTGCTGTGGAAACATTTCAGTTGTCAGTAACCCTATTAAAATGAAATGCTCAGGTTGAGCCAGTGGAATTTGTGAGGAATATTTAATGGTGCTAATAGTCCTCCTCCATCTAAGTTTCTAACATTCTAATTGAATGCAGACTCAGGAAGCTAAGTAAGGATAAATAATGATCTCAGATTAATTACTGTGCTAGGCAACTGTACACAATTTTAACTCAGGACTTCAGTTGGATACTGACTTTTCTCAGCTATCTTCATGCCTTTTCAAAGACAAGCATACAGTAGAGAGTGAAATGGGCCCTACATATCAACTAAAGATCTGCCTGATGAAGCCCAGTAAAAGTCGCAGTCTCATGGGCCTCTGAAACCATATTGGTAATTTTTCCCACTAAGAGGAGAGGCTACTGAACTTCATAGAGGACAAGCCGATGTTGTTTCCACAGTGCTGCCCTCTTTGGGAAAGTTGGGTTGAAGATCGTTCAATGTGACTTAAACTAAAAATAGGCACCTTCTTACAGCCTAGCAGGAAAATAAATGAAAACAAATTATTGCAAGAAAAGTTATTGATTTTCTTCACATTATGCTTAGTTTTAACATCAGAGATGCTATGTTAAAAAAAATAGCCACAAATGCCTCAACCTCATGGCTGTTTTTATTCTGTGTTTTCGCTGTGTTATGATATAAACAGGGCATCCACTCAAGGATATTTCCTCATACAAATGCTGCTCCAACGACTACCTCACCCTATTGCCCAAGGGAAGCTGCCAATTACTATCTCTTTATTATCTAGAAAAATAAAACTGCCAATTTGCCTTATTCAGTTGTTATGCATTTATCTGGCATTGTCTTTCATCCCTCAGATTTTAGGTGAACAGTAACAAAAAAGGCATTCGGTGAAATAATAAAAAACAAAACAAGAGTAAGAAAATAGGACTAGGGGAAGTATTATTGGGAATAGAAATTCAAAATTGTGGTGAGAAATGAAATCAAGTGTTCTGGTCATAAAAAATTACATGATGGTCTCTTTCTCACTTGTTATGTGGCCCCAGTTTTCTTGGAAGCCAAACAAAATAGGTTATATTGTTTTTGTCATGTGGAGGAATAAGATCATTATTTTCTCTTAGGTATTTTTATCTAGATATTTAATATAGTTTATTTTCAGTGTCCTGGTTTTATTTTGGGCTCTCTTATTAGAGTTAAGATGTAAGGTTACAGCTAATGTAAAGAAGAATAGTTTGCACTCCAAGAAAAATATACGATATGACAAATATAAGATACAGGAAGTGAAGGGGTATAGTAGAATTCATGTACCTCAAATTCTCCTAATTAATTCTCTCAACAGGAGCTTTTGTTGTCAGACATGTACTGCAACACAAAAGGGAGGACTCAAAATATTGCCATCATAGTGTCCAGATCCCTGTAGATAATCTCACTCAGTCCAGATGGTCATGACACTCTATAATTGCCCTTTCTAAGGCAATGTGGCTCTCACATACAGAATTACAGATTAGAAATTCAGAGAGCTCTAGGTGAGGAGTGACTGCACTGAGGAATAGATTCCATATAGCTTGAAAGATACAAGCTATATGGAAGATGATTGGTCTGAAAGGAAGCAGAATCGTCCAAGTTTTCAAGAAAGCAAGTTTTCAATCATGCTTTCAAGAAATTGGCAGTAAACATAGTGAAGAAATGAAGCAACTAAGATGCAGGGTTAAAAGAAAATACTCGTTTTTGTGAGTTTTGTTGTTATTCAAATGGAAGAGGCAAATAAGTTATAGGTTCAGAGAAAGAAAAAATGAAGAGCGTGTGTATGGATATATAAGAGAAAAAAGAGACAACTGACATGATGATAAAGAAAATGGGGAGTTAATGATTGGTTTAAAGGACTCACTCTGGATCTGAGGCACATCCGTTTTTCTGGGACAGATAGGATGTCGTTAAGGTGAGGGGATACTCCCTTATTCCATCCTTAGGCCCTGCCAGCCTCCAGGGCTTTGCATGGTTACGGAACTGTCCCTGACATGGAAAAGTCCGCCATTCACTTAAATGGTGAAATCCCATGGTTCTGAGAAGCAGCCTCTTCAGAGCAGGATCTGAATCGTGGCCAGAAACATCCATTTTTGTAATGGGATTTTTTTTATATAGATAGGCAAAATACTTGAGGCCTCGCAAATCTAGCTAGAGGGAGTTCAGGATAGATTTCTACTATAAAAGAAGAATTGGCACCCTAGTCATGGAGACTTAAGTAGATTTCAGTCCTATGAAGGGAGCCAGATCTGCCAGATATGAGTCTCAGGACCTTGAAAACAATTGCCATTGAGCTGTTCTCTGTTGGAGTCAGAATGCCAAAGACATTTTCCTGATGGGTGCCTAACCTATGTTGGGCATAGAACTGACCGGAAGAAATTAGAGTTAGCAAAAAAATGTAATATCGGGCCTTCAAATATAACTTTTAAAAAATGCCACGTTGGATCATTCTCTGCGAATTCCATATTCTCCATAACGAAATAATAATATAGTATTTTTTTAACACAAGGAGTTTTTACCCTTTAGTATTTCCTGGAGCCAGATGATTTTGCATATTATTTTTTAAATGTAAAGCTACTTATTAGTTTGAAATATTTTAGCTTGTATTCATATTAAACAATCATACTTTTACACAGAAACACTATAATAAAATATTTTACATGCCATTGGCCCCTAACAGAGAAAACTTAGAATTCTCTCTGCCATTGGCTGATTCTGTGACCATGAGAAAATTCCATAAGATCTCTGAATGTCACTTTTATCATTTGTCAAGTGGAGATACCAATGATAGCAATTTCGCAGGGATTTTTCTGAGATTAAATGATATAACGTGTATGAAAAAGTCCCGGGCATATACCTGCAAAAAATTAGAATAGGCTTTTCATCAAAATGCAGTGGGATTAGTCCCATGCTTCCAAAATTATCTAGGGAAGATGACTAAGACATTGATTGGAAAAGAAGAAATGCTGCCAAAAAAAAAATATTAGCTTCCTTTAGGAGATCTCAGGGGAAAGTGCTGCATGTGTGTGTGTGTGTGTGTGTGTGTGTGTGTGTGTGTGGTGTCAGAATCATCGGTAAAAATAACAAAATTTTAATGATTGATTAAAAGGAAAAATGTCATCCAGAAAGGAAGATTTCTCATTGCTAGAACTTGACTATGTTGGCATTTGAATACTTCAGACAACAAAGAGTAGGGACCTTGAAACCAAACCATTGGGCAAATATCTCAGGGGGAGGTGATAGGTACAAAGCCAAGAAGGCAAGGGGTTATTTTTACAGCAATTAAGCAGCCAAATTGAACTGGCTGGCATTGTATCAGGGAGCCTCATAGCAAAGGCCAATGCCAATGATGAGCTGCAGGAACTTGTGTTCAGGTTAAGAAATGTAATGACTTAGACATATGGCAAAAGCAACATAGATGACCCAGTTGGGGGAAGTGGTTATAAACATTGTTCTAAGGCAGAGACGCAGTTACTGGCCAGAATATAAGGAAAAGCCAGATCCCAGTTACCTAGACTAAAGAGGGACTTGTAACCTAGAGAAGGTGCTGCCACCCTTAGCCCTGAAGGAAGAGAAGGCAGTTCTCAGAACCCAGATGAAGCAGACTCGAAAGGTGTATATCACAGGGGCTGTGAGCTTCTGTAGACAGGAAACACGACAGGAAGTGAATCTTCTCTTGGTACCCTGTGGAGTTCCTGATGGTGCTTTCAGTGGCCAAATTCAGGTGGCACCAGAGAACAGGGAGCTAACTGATAAGGTCCAGGCATATCAGCCTCCCTGGCACAGAGCAAGTAAAGGATGGGGTATAGATCAGAAGGGATAAAGAGAAGACATCTGTGACAAGTCCCCAAGGTGACAAGCAAGAAGAGGTGTAGGTATATTTTAAACTCAGGCAGTGTGACTCTGAATCCCCACTCACAACCATTATGCCATACAACCTCTATGTAAGAGTGAGTAGGGGTCAGAAAATGACCCTCTAAGTCAAGCTAAGCATCTAAGAATGTATCCTACTAACAGTGCAGACCCCAAAAGAGTTTTAGGTAGAGGAGTTATACAGTATTATTTATTTATGTATGTATTGTGTTTTCTTTTGAGGATTGAGAAAAAGCACTCTAATAAGTGGGGTGGTAGATGGAGAAAAGTAGGAATGGGTGATATCTTCCAAGAAGAAGGTGTTTAAAGCTTTGTGCTAACACAGCTGAAATAAGAATTCAGACTCTGGGAATGGAAATGCCAAAGAGTCTGATTTATTAAAATCTGTAAGACCTACTTGTTAAAATCTACGGGTAAATTAGTTGTAGGCATGAAGAGGAAGCTAAGAAGCTTCCCAGATTTGTTTCACAAGTGGCAGGGTAAATGAAAGGTGATTCTTCTTCTTCTTCTTCTTTTTTTTTTTTTGCTATTGGTTACTTGTTTCATTTTATATTTGTTTGATACTGTGTGTGCTACAAGCAATGAGCAATTTAGTAGGTTCATATATGTATACATATATATATATATGTATATATGTATATATGTGTGTGTGTGTGTGTGTGTGTGTATATATATACACATATATATATGTTGAGAGTTTAAGAGATAAATGGAACTAAAGATATAAATTGAAAGTTACCACAAAATGAGTACTAGTTAAAGATAACTTAAGATATTTATATAAAATGGAAGAATCAAAAATCAAGCAAAGAGAAAACTAAACTCAAGGAAAATGTCAAAAAGGAAAGGAAGCCTTGGAAAATACAGAGAAAAAAAAGTTAGAATGATAATAACAACAGTAGCAATAAATTAACCATTTATAACAGGTAACATATATTTAGTACCAGCTGTTCTAAAATTTTTCTAAATATTAAATCATTTAAATTTTATAAAAATTCTGTGGCATAGGCACTAATATTAAACTCACTTAACATGTGAAACAAATTTAAGCCTATTGTGTATAAAGAGATTGTCTAAGATTACACAGCTGGTAACTTGCCAAATTGAAATTCAAACCCAAGTCTCTGTTTACTGAATCCATGAAACATCCTGTTTATTTTCAGAAATGAAGAAGAAGAAAAAAATACAGTTGGTAAGATTCTCAAGCAAGAGGGCATTTCAGGA
Source organism: Pteropus medius (assembly GCF_902729225.1). Lineage (NCBI taxonomy): Eukaryota > Metazoa > Chordata > Mammalia > Chiroptera > Pteropodidae > Pteropus > Pteropus medius. The sequence continues at coordinate 16,425,364 of NW_024349801.1, forward strand.
AAGCTTAATAGTATCAATGTTTCTGACGTCTGCCTTCCCTCTTTCAAACATCAGGGTGTAGTATCTTCTCCTGCGTCACCAGCCCCATAGCACACCACCATTTATTGTCCTTTCCCTAGACCTGTGGTTCTCAAACTTCAGCGTGCCTCAGCATCACCTGGACGGCTTATTGGAATAGATTTTGCTGGGCCCATCCCCAGAGTTCTGAATTCAGTAATTCTGGGAAAGGGCCTGAGAATTTGCATATCTAACAGATTCTCAAGTAATGCTGAAAATGCTAGTCTAGAGACAACCCTTTGAGAACCATTGGTTTAAGCCATGCCTAGAGATTTATAAACAGCCCCAACAGCTCCAGAATTACCCAGTTTGAAGGTTCTATGGGGGCACTGACTGAATTGATATGCCACTTAAACACTCTGACACTCAGCTTTCTAATCTGTAAAATAAGGCAAATAGTAAAATGGTTTCGGCCTCATAATTTGTTGACAGGATCATATGAAATGATGTGCAGTTTATGGCATGTACAAAGAGCTCATATGTCTGAGCATTTGTCACCAAGTCTCAGTCTCATTCTCTCCTGCTTTCCCATGTGTCCCCTGTTTTCCAGCCAAACCAAAGTAAAATTTCTCCACAGCAAACTCTTTCACGTTTTTATGTATACCATGGTCAATGTAGGTGATTCGGTCAGCAATATTCTGGCAGCTTTGTTTCTTCTTATTCTTGTAATTAAATGCTTCAAGACTCCAGTGCATCCTTAGAATGAGTGTGTTCTTACTTTCATCCTAACTCTACCTTATCCCTTATTGCACTACATTGTCTGTCTGCCTGTCTCCCTGAATAGCCTGTGTGGAATAGATACTGTATCACACATCTCAGTATCCACAGGTTCTTTTCAGTACCCTGCACAGTCAATACTCAATAAATTTTAGCCGAATGAATGAACTATTTTTAGGTTTTGATTCCTAAACGGTGACCATGTTATGTTATTCAGTTTTGCCTAGGACATTCAGAAAAATAGAAACCCAAACCTGAAATGTCAGGATCCATTAGAATTGTAGTGGCATTGTATATCTCTACTGTCACTGTTTTTCATTATCTGAATAAGACATAGCAAAGGAAACAGATGGTTAGAAAAGTCATAAAATAAACATGAGTAACACAAAACCTGCCATTCAATAACGCTAATCACACCACAGATTTTGGACAGTGGCTTCTTCTTCACTTGCTAATAAAACTATTGTGAAGCATATGTTCTGGGAAAAGTGAAAATAGATAAAGGAAAGTTAGCAAAATTTCAACCCTGCCACTTGCTTTAAAGTACTTGTTGTCCTTTTGGAATGCTTTCCTACAAATTCAGTGAATGTACATGAAAATTTTCCATTTCAGAAGGCTGTCCTAGTATTTGCAACCCCTCTGTCATTTACTTTAAAAATCAGCCTGTGCTTTCTCTGAAACCTTATCATTTCATTTGCAAAAGTATTTTATATTCTAAAGCTGAAACGATTTGCATGGGTCCAGAGTTATTTTGAACAAAAGTGACAGCTTCCTAACATAAATATTTTGAAGCCATTATATATAAACATTGCTTTATGACTTTTCTAAAGGATCATTTTGACTTGTAAAAGTTTTATAGTTTTGCATACTTAGAACGAAAATCTTCAAACATTCATTAAATGAATCAGTGTAATTTTTTATCCTATGCAGATAGTCCTATAATATAATGTGTTTAAATAAAAGAAACAAGAACCCATTTCTGTACTAGAGAACAAGGCACCAGGTCAGATTCACTAATCCATTGGAAGGCATCGCTGTGTCATTTGACCCTTAAATAAATTTTCCATGTTGGTGAAGTCTTCACTTTTAATTTCAGTCAAAACACTGGATTTTCAATACCATTTCATTTTAACAATTTTTATAGCTAAAAGATCACAATATACTTAAAATTAACTAACATCCTGGGATTTTAACTTATAGATATTTGACTCTTAGAAAAACATATTTGACGATAATCCAAACAGTAATTTTTTAGTATCCTAATCAAATTCTTAATTTCAGCCCACAAATACTTAGCAGTATATAAGTCTCTGAGAAAAGTGTCAGAACTGACTTATCAATTAAACATTTATTTTGTACTTCCTGTAATCCAGGCATTTTGGGGCTTGGCCCTGGCAATACAGAAAAGAATATCAGACTTGCCCCTTTGACTTAGCACATCTCTTTGTCTAGTGAAGGAGACAGGCCATTAGAGAAGCCACCATGACCCAATGAGAGGTGCTGTGGTAAAGATATGAAATGAGTGTCATAGAGAATGACAAAGAATGGAAGGATGATCTAAGAGAGCATCAGAGTGATTAATCTATTAAATTGAGATGCACCAGTGGGAGATTACTCAGTAAATCTGATAGCAGGGACCTAAAAAGCAAAGTAAATCATGCTAAAACAGCATACAAGACATGGAGAAGTAAAAACGCATATACTTTGAGGCAACACCAGATTTTATACTCCGTGAGGCAGTGGCTGTGTCTAGTTCATGTGCCGTTTGTTAGCCTGGTACCTAGCACAGTGTCTAGCATATTACTTATTGTGCATGGAATGCTAAATGAAAGAGTAAATGGATAACTGAACTACCATTCTTGTCCTAGGTCGGAGACAGCAAATGTGGTAGTGAATGTTGAAACTAAGGATTTCATAGGAAAAGGAGTCTGCAGGAATATGTCATAAGGATTTAGAACTTACCTTGCAGGATATAGAGAATTATTAAGGTTAAATATTTAAACCATGCTAAACTCTGAATTAATTTATTATTTCAATAAATATTTATTGGCCCTCCATTATGTTCAACATTCATGCAATGAACAAGTAAACTGTAACTCCTATCCTCATGAAGCTTCTATTCTAATGAGCATACTGTTGATAAACCAGTATAAAATAAAATAAGTGTTCCAACTATAAATTGTAATGAGGACCATGAAATAGGATATCAGCAGAGTACACCTGCCAGCTGAATCCTGCCAGTGTCCTGTTTTATTAACTCTCTGGCTTTTTATATAAAAAAAAAATTATCAACCCCTGCTATAAATGAAACGAAAGAGCATATATTTAAAAGAATGGAGAGTAGGTCATGCCAGATAGAATTCCAAGAATGATCTTTTTAAGTAGGTGACATTTAGAGAGGTATGAAGCATGAGAAGAAGTTATCCACGTGGAGAGGAGGGGAAGGGGCATCCCGAAATAGGCAATAGTGGGAGTGAAGGCCAGAGGCTGGATAGACCTTAGGATGTTGAAGTCCTCAGAGATGGCAATATAATTGGAAGGAATGATCAAGGGGAGAGAAGGAGTTGTTATAAGGTGATGTTGGAGATAAAAGTAGGTTGATCTATCCATTCATTCATCCATTCATTCATCAAGATAAGCCTCTGGCAGATGAAGCAATTCTGTTTAAAGACAACCCAGCCAGTCCTTAGCCTGTCAGTAAATACCTCTTAGATGTTGACTAGGAATGCTGTTAACAGAAACAACCAGTATATTGATGAAAAAGATAGGTTCTTCTCCAACCACTGCAATAAAGCTGGCATGAAGAAGGTTATTTGTGAGGCAAAGCCAATTAAATCTGCATTTACGCTGATTTTGCAGCAATTCCAGAGTGATTTTTTTTTTTTGAATGGCAGAGCTGGCAAGATGCTAACAAATTCAATGTACCATGCACCACATGAAGCCCAGAGAGTATTTCTAGAAAATGATGATGGTTTTCTAAACTAGTCGAAAAGGGGAGGGTTATTTTAGCCCTAATGCACTCTACTATATCAAGTTGTTTGCTTGAATTATTTATGTGTGTATAGCAATTTTTAAACTGGGAGCATCAGAGACATTTATGCCAGTGAGAAGTTAAGGACCTTGTAGGTCGTTCAAGGAGAATGTTAACTAGGGCAGGCGGCACTGGCTAGAGAAATATGTCCAATCCACTTCACAAATCACAGGGATTTGGCTGTCACACAGACCTGGATTTAAAGATGGATTTGGCTACTTTTTAACTGTGCATACCGAGGCATTTACAACCCCCAGCTTGAGCCTCAGTTTCCATATGTAGCCTGGAGATCTACATTCTGATTTAGTGCATTATTGTAAGATTCAGTAATGTACTTAAAAAATGGAATACATAGTATGTAATGAATCATAACTATAACTATCTTTGTATTTATTATTATTTTACTCCAGAAAATCCCAGTGAGCATAAGAATGCTCTAACTCAACACGAGAGTTTGCACTATTCACAAAATACCTTAGCTATTCTAGTGGTGAAGACACAAATCACATGCAATTTAAAATCCATAGGGAAAATAGACCAATGTTTCATGAATATCCTTGAGTGCCTGTAAAAATATTGTTTCCCAAACCCTAACCCAAACCCCACTGAATCAGAATCTCCAAAGGAAGAGCTAAAAGTTACATGTTTTAACAGATAACCAATTATGATACTAAGCATTTGGAAAGCTTGAGTTACCAGCAATATAGACAAACACCTATAACACAAGATAGAATAGATTTTTGTCTTAAGAGAGGTATAGATAAAATGTATTAAGAAACTCAAGGTAGAAAAAAGCTTCCTTAATGAAGTGCTCAATTTGTGACTCTGAGAACATGTTTGGGAAAAGGGACAGTTGTTATATACAATTAAAACTAAAATGAGTGAGGTTAAATGATTAAAAATAAGTCTGAATCAAGATATGGATGTTGAATCTGCATAAGAAAGTACTTATGTTCAGGCACATTTCTCTTAGGGTGTGCAGTTGGAAAACCAAGTTCTTCCATCTGCTAAAATATCATGAAATTTGAGTCATTCTGTGAGAAAACAGAGTTTGTTTTGTTCAAATCTAAATAGTGAAATCTAGTGGGCAACCAAAGAACTACCTCTGGTAAGTACGCATAGCAGGCTGCCCCACTCTCTGTGAATGAATATGCCATAAGAAGCTGGGTGTCAGTAAGTCAGAGTCCACCAAAGTGGACAGTATTGAGGCCAACATAGCCATTGAGTACAAGCACACCCAGCCCATTTGAACAACCTGAACTGCAGGTTTAAAGGCAGATTCACAGAAGAGAAGTAGATCTGGAACTTTATTCTATGGAGAAAAATCAGGTAAAATAGGAGTGGGGCTAATGGTTGTGGCAAAACCAGTAATAGGAAGCACAATGATGATGCAATGGCTGTGTTGCACTTACTATATTCCAGTATCAAACCCTTGTATGAGACATCTCCACTAAGTGTCTGCCTTCTTACAGATACATCCTAATGCTGTCCCCATTCACAAAGGGATGAAGTCAGCTTTGAAGCAATTAAGCATCTCTCATTAGGTCACAAGCCTGCTTATAAGTAGTTAAGCCAAGATTTGAACCCATACACTCTGACCTCAGAGATTCAATTGTTTTTATCTCAATTTAAAATTGCATTCCATGAAGTAGGAATGTCGTAATGAGGAGTCTGACTCCATTTTTTTGATGTTTGTATAAAATTCAAACCATGAAAGTCCCACCTTCCCAGAACTCTCATTCCAGCCTCATCTCCTAATAGTGAAAGCCAACACTAGTTTCTTTTCCTTGCTGTCTCGGGTCTGTTTGGACCTGTTTGAAAGTCCCACCCTACTATTCTCCCCAGAGATCTCAATTATGTAAATTATAAATCTTTCTGTTCTCTCTTTCTTTCGTATGCCATCAATCTTGACCTTCAAACTAAATTTGAGTGGGGGTTCATCTGCCTCTGCAGGATACCATAACAAATATGTTACTTAACATATTTTTAACATTTGTTTCTTCTTCGTACGTATTTTAATATCCCATACCAGCCACCCATCCACTTTGTCTATTACGGTTAGGAAAATTCTTTCATAGCAGCCCAATTAAATCATTGAACACAACGAGTCTTCCTCTCAGGACAATAATCATTCCTAACTAAAGAGAGTCCCATTGCCACTTGAATTTTGTGGCTGCTTTGGCATTCTTCCCATCATCCCCCCCCCACCCCGCCCCCCGAGACAGCCATAGTTGATTAGTATTGAGAAAGGAGGTGAAATTGTTTTACCATCCTAGACTTATAGGTTTGTCTTAGGATAAATAGAGAACTGGGGACATTCTTCAGCCACAGTCTGGGGATGTGAGATGCCCAAGATACAGTAGTTGTTGGAAATACTAAGGAAAAGAGAAGGAAAACTGTGTCCCAAAAGCCCTGGAGAGAGGCAGGAAAAATAAATAATGTCAGAGATATACCTGAGATAAAATAGTGACCTTAGGGGGCTGAGGGCTTTCCTTTATAAAGTTGAGTCCTGTGTTTCTCTGGTAAATATTTTCTCATGATCTGATTATAAAATAAATAATCAATTAAGCAACAACAAAACTTATTTTCTCCAACAATAACCGAGTAGTGCCCACTACAGGGACCCCTGTAGGTACCCTCCCATCCTTGAGAAAATACCTTGACATTAAGCTTAGGGTGTGACACAGCTGGCAGAATATCCCTTGAAAATGTTTCCTTTTCAGCTGCAAAAGTTCTTCTAACAAAGTGGATGTTAGAAGCCCCCAGGCACTCCTGGCTAAGTCTATAGCTCATTATCTCCTCATTACAGGCGACCTGAAGGGGGATGAGAAAAATGCATCCGGAAAGACGCATTCATGTTTTATTGATTGCCAACAGAGCTCAAGCCTCAGAATTCTCACACTTTGGGATATTTTGTTAGGGAAATAAGCACAGTTGGCCCTTGTTTACATGCCCCGTTCCTTCTGGTGCAGTTAATTCCGGCACAGCACAAAACTGAGCATCTCTCCCAGTTAGGTTCTCACGAGCCACCTCCACACATGAGCTAGAGTGAGGCTTTCAGTAAGCATATGACTTATTGTCTCAGAGGATTTAAAACACACTTCACTAATTGAATCCCTTGTTTTGATTAATGAGGAAACCGAGGCCCAGAGAAGTAAATTGGCTTGTCCTTAGTTACACAGCCAGTGAATGACAGAGCTGAGGTTGCATTTCAGGGTTCCCGATGTCTTCATTATATCTTTTAAATTATTCTAACTAGCCTGTATATATTCCCTTACTTCTTGAGAAAAAGTAATAAAGTGGTAGTTTTAAACTCTCTTATGTTTTTAATAAAACACATAGTCCAGAGTCTATCTAGATATACTTAATAATTACACTTGTGGACAACAGATTGTATTAAGAGTTGACAAACTAAGGAGGTAATTGTTCTAAGGATATGCCAGATAATAAATTAGTGAAGCAACTTAGTATTTCATTTCGACATAAAGACAAGACTTTGTGAAAATATGAGAATTATCTAGAGAAGGAAGGAATTAGTTGATTCTTAAAAGTAGAAGTATGTAGAACCAATGATAAAGTGGTTATGAGCATGGACTTTGAAATCAGAATGACTAGTGTAAATTTGGGCAAATATTACACTTTTTGAGTTTCAGATTCTGTGCCTGCAAAATAGATAAAGGGTTGTGAAAATTATATTAAACCCAATTAATTTTACTTTTAAATAGGATTATGTGTCAGACGGTGTTCTAAGAATTTTGTGTGTTAATATTTTTTGTCCTCACATAACAGTTTGAAACAAGTGCTATTATCTCTATTTGACCAACAGAAAAACTGAGGCAAAGAAGAAAGTGCTTCTAATCAAAATATTAAAGTTTTTTGCTAGGGCAGACTGGCTTTAGAATCCATGGTATTTACTGCTATGCTAGATCTATGTAGCATATTTTTTTTCCCATATAGCAGTAATAAATAGAAGCCAACTGTATTGGTTTTCTATTGCTGCTGTAACAAGTTAACACCATCATCAGGGTTTAAACCATCTAAATGTATTATCTTACAGTTTTGGATTTAAGAATCTGACACAGGTGTCACTTACCTAAAATCAAGGTGTCACCAGGGATGTCTTTATTTTCAGAGGCTTTAGGAGAACCTGTTACTTACCTTTTACAGGCTCCAGAGGCTGCCCACATATCTTGGCTCATGGCCCTCTTCTCCTCTCTTCACAGCCTGCGGTGACAGGTGGAGCCCTAACATTTCATGTCTCTACTCCTTCCTTTGTAATTGCAACTCTCTTTAACCAAATATTCTTTAAAGATTCTAAAAGATATTTTTAATGAGTCATGTGATTAGATTTGACCAACCCAGATAAATCAGGATAATCTCCTCATAATCTCCCCACTCAAGATCTATACCCTTAATGACATCTGCAAAATCTTTCTTGTAAGGTAACATATTCAAAGATTATGGGGATTGGAGCATGGAAAACATTGGGAGTCATTTTTCTGCCCACCACACTGACTTAAGCAAAAAAAGTGGAAATCTAAGTACTTCCAGAAGGAGGCGGAATTACAAACCAGAAGGACAGCTGCAGTCTCTCCCCGTGTGTTTCCTCTGCTCCTCGTGAAAACCTGCTTCATTCCTCTTTGACAACAGAATCACCTTTTCTTTTTATCCAGTCCACGTAACAGAAAATGGCTATTCAACATCTCCTGATTTCATGATACAAATTTAGCCACCAGCAGAGGTGGTCTCGGCTGTTTCTCAGACTGTCTTTCCAAAAGAACTAAAAGTAGGGTCCTACCTCTGGTCTAATAAGCCACATAGTATGGTATAGGTTGCCCTTTAACCAGTGAATGGATAAACAAAATGTAGTGAGCCATGCAATAGAATAATATTTAGTAATAAAAAGGAATAAAGTGCCAATTCATGCCACAACGTAGACAAACCTTGGAAATGTTATGCTAAGTGAAAGACACATATAAAAGTCCACATATGTAATTACTCCATTTATATCAAATGTCTAGATTACACAAATATATAGAAACAGAAAGTAGATCAGTGGTTGCCTAGGGCTTGGGAATTGGATGTAAATGGGGAGTGATTGATAATGGGGATGGGGTTTCTTTCTGAGGCTGTAAAATGTCTTAAAATCGGTTATGATGATGGTGTGTGTGATGGTGGGTAATGATGGCAAAACTCTGATTATATTAAAAATCATTGAATTGGACACTTTAAGTGTGTGAATTGTATAGTATAGTGCTTTATGTCTCATAAAGCTGTTCTGTACTTTAAAATAATATGTATAACAACTTTTCATAGAGTCAGTACTCATTTATCTGAAAATTATAAAGATGAGAAAAAGCCGGGTATTTAATACCAGTGCTAGACAGATTCAAGTTTATTAAATTCTCATATTACATACAGTTTCTAGACTTTATTTTATTTTCTTTTTTTTCTGTACCCAAAGTCAATGGTGTAGTTTTCCTACCAAAGAATTATTAGAAACATTAAATTAGAAGCTAGACCAAAGACACTATGACATCAATGAGAAAGAAGTAAAAGTTGTCCAGTTAACAATAAGGTTATAACAAAAAATAAATTCTGCAAATCAGTAATATATTTAGGAGTCATTTATTTATAGACCGAGCAATCGGCCACTCTACAGCAATTGATAGCTATGAAAAATGTCATAGCATTTAAGGTAGTTTTAACTTACATTTACAATTCTATGTGTAGAATTAAATATAAATGGTTCAAAGCAGTTTGTAGCTAAAATGATTGATTTCAAAAAAATTTAGACCTTAAAGTTGGATGTATCAGCTATCTGTAGTACATATATATTTTATTATAAATTATATTTAGAGATACATAAAATTACCAAATAATTCCCCACTTATTCCAAGTGAAGAAGATATCATTGTTTAATGCTTCCCTATGGCTAATAAAGTGGACCAAATAGAAATTATAAATGGTATTCTTATACCATGCATGCGTCTCCAATGGGAATGCCTCAAACTCTTCATGTATGTGCGTGCATGTGTGTGTCTGTGTGTGCAACATGTGTTGTGTGTGTGTGTGTGTGTGTGTGTGTGTGTGTGTTTGTGTGTGTATGATGTGCAACCTTGGTAAGTGCAGAAGTGCCCTATGAGGGAACAAACACTGTTCCTGATACCTTCATAATCTAAATCCAATGTCAACACCGAATATCTGGCTCCTCCAAGTGTGATTTTATCACATTTGTATGTAGGTGACACCGAACACCTGGTAATTGCTCTGTTATATTTTTTGATTTTCTGTCCAGTTCAACTTTCCCCTAAGTGATCCTTCCCCATTAGTAACTGATTGGTTTTAAGTATTGGGTATACAACCTTCATTGCTGTTTCTGAACGTGTCCCACTTATATTTCAGGCAGTTGTAACAACTTAATTTAATGAAAGGGGGAGCAAATGAGGTCATGGAGATGTCAGTGCTGGGAGACTGTGACTGCATGATTCCGTTCTTTTTAGAATTTCCAATTTGACTGTGAACAGGAGTGTTTTAGGGAAAGAGGCTGAGAAATATACTTTTAAGTATCCAGTATTTTCAAATTGTTTTATTATTTTCGTTTTAGGCTGTGATTTGTACTTGATTTCTTCTAGCTCTCACAATTTGTATTATGTCAAATGTTATTTATGACTCAGCCACAGTGACCTGGGAACATTACCGATATAGCAACATGGTTACCTCAAAAATTGTGCTGGATGCGGGCCCATCAGCATGATTGTAAATTCTTATGAATATTGCCTTTTTTAGAGTCAACATGCAAACTGGTCAGTAGTACTAAATATTTTTCTCACAAGTGTGTGACTTATTAACATGTTTTTTTCTTCTTTTAACTACCTTGTGTCTCACAATGTAATTATTTGAAGATAATTGCTTTCTTGTGATTTCAAATAAAAAGTTTATTCCAGAAAATTAAAACCACCCAGAAAAATACAAAGAAGGAAGTAAAAATTTACACATTTCCCCACCCACCAAAGCCAAATTATCATTGCTATAATTAGGTAAACATCATCCCTCAAAAATAATAGTATTTTAGGATGGACATATTTATCAGTTGTACCTACAAACACTAAACATTTTATAAAGTAGTACTGGGTTCTTTTAAAGAAGGAATGGGTGCTTTCTTTTCCTCTAGGGAAATTGGATTTTCCTTGAAATAAATATGTAGTGGTTGGAATCCATGTGGTGTACAGAATTATAGAATCTGTGCCCAAGTACACTAAGGCAACAGTCCCCAAACTTTTTAGCATCAGGCACCGGTGCTCCTATGAGAGTCTAATGCCTGGTGATCTAATGCCAGGCTGCGATGCTAGCGCTGGGGAGTGGCTGCAAATACAGATGAGTTTTAAAATTTGTCAAAACTAAGTATATGTGTGTGTATAAAACATATATTTATGTTTTGAATTGATAATTAAAATTATTTTTGCATCACCATGGAAAATTGAATCCTCAGCTGTCTACATGGAGAAATAAGTACCTTGATCATATTGCTAACTTACTTTCAGAAAATGACATCTCTTAACAAATAGCGAATTAAGAAACAATGCCCATCCCACATTTTTTAAATAGTGGCTCACATTTCTGCTTTATTTCTTTCATGGAGAGATCCTAAAATGACCCCAAATTGTGCTTATCTTTTGGTATTCACACCAGAATGGATTTTGTACCCTCTTCCCTTTGAATGTGGGCAGGATCTGTGACTCATTCCTAACCCATAGAATGGCAAAGGTGATGGAATGTCACTCCCTTAATTTTATTACAATATATGGCAAAGGTTATGGGATGTCACTTCATGATTACATGACATCGAATATGTAATGTAAGAATCGATCTTTTATGCAGACCTACACTAGACTCTCTCACTTTCCTGATGATGTCGAAGAATTAAGCTGCCATATTTTAAATTGCCTCCAGAGAGAACCAGGCAACAGACAACTGTAGGAAGATTCTAGGATCTGAGAATGACTCATTAGACAGAACCAGCAAGCACCTGACCACCTTAGGCCTCGACTCATGAGAACATCAGTGCTGCTAACAACCTAAATGAACATGGAAATGTATCCATCCCAAGTTAAGCTTTCAGTTCAGAACTCAAGTCTTGACTGTATCTTGACTGCAGCCATACAGAGGAACCAGCTAACTCATGCTCAGATTCCTAACCCACAGTAACTGTGAGACAATAAATGCATGTTATTTGAAGATACAAAACATATAGTAATTTGTTAAACAGAAATGGATAACTAATATTTTTTCCTAAATTGTGCGCATATGGACAGAAATGGCATGGATGCAGCAATATGATGCAACAAAATGACAGTATAGATAGAAGTTATGCATATACTTTTGTTTGCAAACAATATTTAAATCTGACAAAATGTTAGATGGATATGAAAGCACAACTTCATGGAAAGCCTGAACTATATTGTCTGTTGCCATCAGTGAATGTCACATGCGCGTATGTGTGTGTATGTGTATATGTGGGTACTGAAACTGCACCATTAGCTCTTTGGGATCTCCGGCGAGCTGACTGCAGATCTTGAGACATCTCAGCTTCCATAACCATGTGACCCAAATCTTTATAATAAATAAATAGATAAATATAGATACTGATAGAGATAGAGATAGAGATAGATATAGATGTCTCAATCCTGTTGGTTCTATTTCTCTAGTGAATCCTGACTAATATGAAAGTCAAGGACTGGCCTTTCTATTCTCAAAGCAAGTATTTTTCTATCACTGTCCTGCTTTCCTGTGAATGCAAATCCTGTTTTTTATGATAACAGTTGGGAAGTAATAAAAATCCCTTACTGTACAATATAAAGTGCGTTTTCACATGCATCATCTCAATTGTTTTAAAATATTTATTCTTTTTATAAAGTGTCTTTTTTTAAGCCTTCACACACCAAAATGTAAAAGAAGTAAGAGAGAAGCTCTTACACAATCGAAGCAGGACAATTGTGGGCAGGACACTGATCACCCTCAACCCTTTTCTAAAATTCCAGAACCCCACAGACCATGTATTGAAGAAATGGTAAATATTTCAACTAGTCTTCATCACACCCCTGTGGGTATGGAAAGACAGGTATCCTTGCCTCTATCTAATATAGAAAGAAGACTGGAGTTAAGCCAGGCTCTATTGGCAATAACATATTTCCAGTAAGACCTAAATGGAGGTCTCCTAATCAGGGGTGCAGGAATTCTAGTTTCATCACTTCCTCAGTGGTCAATTCTAAGAAGGTCCTTCCCGCCTCAATGCTTATGCAAATCACTTCTGAGCATCACCAGAATATTTAACATCTCATATAGCCTCAGAAAACCATATCAATTCTACTGACAATGTCTATCCAGAAAACAGATGATAAAGAAATAGTTCATATTTCATATTGACAGCAAAGCAATTATGTGAAAACCAATGTAAGTCTAATGGTTAACAGAATTTTTTAGCTGTGCGACTTATGGCGATTTGTTTGCCTTTCTTGCTTAGTTAATCTATGTGAAAATGGAGATGATGATGCTATCTCATGGACTGGTTGTAACAATTGAAGTAACATATGTAACAGTACTGGTAATATATTTAAGAGCCAATTGTATTATCTACCAATAGGTATGTGAATTCTTTATGAGGTAAATATTATTTTAATTTTTAGATCTTGAATCGTATATATAAAAAAATATAGTTAAAAAATCAATAGCAGATTGCCTCAATAAAGAACAGCACTTTTTGTATAATATACAGAAATAGTATTTCAGTTTATTTTCAATAAGACCAAGTTCCATGAGCACAGTGAAGTATTGAATGTGAAATTATCTTCATCAGACCAATGGAAAACGTTGCATGCTTAATAAAATAAGATCATTGAGTTTTGCCTGTATATTAAATTACTATTTGCCCACCAACTGCAGTTTCAAAGCTGATGCTGTCCTGCAGGTGAATGGATCTCTATATGGGTTACAGAAAAACCATATGCTCCCCTTTTATAAGCCTTCTTATGCTACGTGTGCCTCATTACTTTCTAGGACATAATGAAGACCAGTGGCTGACAGTCCAGAAAGCAGGTCAGGTAGAAAGCACAGAGACAAGAATGTGGGGTCTCCTTGTGGTTTGAGTGATGCCTCATGTCCTCATGTAGTAGCAAACAGCATGGAGCAGGAGAAACATCTGTCTAACCCTAGGGGATTCTTGGCTTCCTAACCTGCAGATTCTCATGTTGGGATCTGAAGATGGATAGGTCACTGTCAGACTTCATGTACTTTCAGAAAAATGTACTAACACATAAGGATCACCACTGAGTTTTTAGTTAACTCATTAACTGTATTAAACACCTGGGCTGAGCCCCTACAGAGCTGGTGTATTCTGTGCACTGGATCACAGTTCATGATTAGAGAATGTCAGTTCCTTACCTAAGTATTTAAGGTCTTTCAAACCTGGCTCCTGGGTAAAAGCGATCCTGCTAAAATAGACATGAATCTATAAGTCAAGATATCTAAGTGTTACTTCTGCCACTTAACTCTGTGAGTTACTATTGCTAAATTATTTAGCTATTCTGGGCCTTTGTATGCTTACTATGAAGTTGAAATGATAGCAATCCCCATTTAAACAAAGGGACACTGATGGTCAAAAAGTTTAGATATTTTATATAAGGTCACACAGCCAGTAAGCACTATAGTCAGCTTAAATCAGGTGTGTTAGCACCAGAGCCCATATTCTTAAACCCTCCTTTATATTTCCTGTTATGTTGAATGCTTATCAAATCATTTTAAACAAATTTCAGTGTGAATCTCTGGTTTCCACAGAATATAATCTTTTTTTTTTTTAATTAACTCTGTGATCTTATGCAAATTACTCAACTTTTCCGAGCTTCTGAGCTTCTGTTTCCTAATCTTTAACATATGTAAAGGAAATAATAATAGCAGGTAAGTCATAAGTTTGTTTCAAGGACTGAACAGATTATTATTTATAAAGTGCTTAGAAAAGTACCTCAATAAATATTGGTTATTCTTCTTATTATTCATTATTATTATTATTCCCTGATGCTACCTGGTGACTTTAAGCAGAAATGAAGAGCAGAGCTAGTACCAGTCAACAGACATAGTATCAATCACATTCAAGCAAATAGTTTAATAAAAGCAAAGATCAGGTGCCCATGAATGCTACTTTAAAAATACTGCTATTTATGTTACTAGCAAAAGACAGATTTGGGCTTAGACCAGAGTCATAACTTCTTAATGCTAGAAAAGTATTAGAATTCTCTAGGATCTTTAAAAGGTATTTATGCTCAAGCCCCATTGGAGACCAATTAAGTTAGAATTTATAGATATCCTTATATTTTTAAAGCATTCAGTACCAGTTAATTGGGAGTTAAAAATGGACCAAGTTATGAAGGGTTTTGAATTCCAAAAAGAGTTATTATTTAGGGAGGGGCATGAGACTAGAAAATGTTCTGTCCAGAAATTACATCTTTTTACCTTTGTGCTTACTTCTGTTGTCCTCCTGGGTCAGAATAAAGAAAATTCTAGTCTTCTAGAATTTCACTCGTTTCCATTTCTTAAAGTTGATATAAACACTCTTCCCCCTCACTTGGTTGTTCATATTCCAATAGTTATCTCTCACAGGAAGCCACCTCAATCCTATTTAAAGGATAATGATTTCCCTCTTGCCCCCTCCCCCATTTTTTTTTTCAGTCTAGCTGGCTAAGAATTCAAAAAGTATATTCTGAACTGTTTGAAATCCCGATTATTAAGATCACTCTGACATTGACTGGTAAACATAAAAATAAAACAGCAAAATTTAACTTGGTTACCCTTAATATAACTTTACTTCTTCCAGTTTTAGGCATGATTTTTCACATCTTTTCATGGAAGTGAAGACCAGGAATGTATGTGAGCTCAGAGATAGGGATTAGTTTAATTCTCCAGTCATTGGGCCACACCATATCCTCTCCCTGAGCAGAAACTGCTAATAAGAGTGACATTTTTTGGTGTTGTGAGGACTTTTCTTGCAAGAGAGTTCCCCATGTTCAACCAGGTAGATGAGTTGGACTCATAGATTGTGCTTGTCAATTAACAGAATCATGTCAAGATCTAAATGTTTACACAGTCTTTAGTCCAAGTCTGCACTATATATGTACCCCTAGCATTCCTTCAACTGCTTTGGTTGTGTTAATTCAAGTTGTTCATTGAACTTAAGCTTCATCTGTATGAGGAATGATGCAGTAAGAGAGAAATGTGAGATGAAGGGATAGTTCCTGTCCTGAAAGATGTCATGGTCCAGCTGTGCATGTTTGGGATGGAGACAGAAAGTGAACCTTCCAAATGCACGATTGGAGGATGAACGCTCTACTGGGAGAGGCACAGGGCTGCTGGAATGCACTGGAACCACACCTAATTCACCCTCACTCAAGGCTTGTTGGAGGAGGAAATCTCGAGCTGAGTTTTACAGGCCTTTCACATGAAAATGAAAGAGTACAGCCTGTGCAGAGGACTGGAGAGAAAAAGAGAAAAAGAAACAAAGTTTGTCCGCAGGGCTGCAATAGCAGGGCATGACATGAATGAGTCAGAGAAATTGGCTGAGATCTCATCCTGGGCATTTCCGTGGTAGAGATAACAACTTAGCTTTTATCCTGATAGTTATATAAAAACACTTCAGATTTTTAAGCTGCATAGTGACATGATTTTGTTTACATTTTAGGTGGGGAAGAAAGCACTTTTGAGTGCTACATTTAAACGTCACATGGGGATATCAGAAAGAAATGGTCAGATTGTTGAGGGAATTCCACATCGTATCATCTGAGGAACAGATGAAAGAACTGAGACAATTTAGGCTGGAGGGGGTAAGACCAGTTTGGGACATCTGGTGCCATGTGGAAGAAGGAGAACAACTTTTATTTGTGATTTCTTGCTTATGGAGACATATTTCAGTTCAACATAAAAAAAGTACCTCTGGATGTTTGGAGATGTCCCAAGATGGGAAGATTTGTCAGCTGCTTTTGACTGGTCACTGGTTGGGGATATAAGTGCATATATCCAATGAGTATTTGGCTAGGTATATTTAAATCTTTTGCAAAGACCCGATGCCTTCGTGGTTAATTTTGGTCACCATAAACAGCCACTAGAGAGTGTGCTGATGAAACAAACCAGTGAAAGGTCATTAGCGGAACAACCTTCCTCAAGGGCTGAGATGGCAGTTCAGATGGCAGTTCTTTATACTCACTGTAAACACTGTCTTTCAGTTAGAAACCAGGAACAAAGTAGAGGTCCTTAAAAATTTGTGGCCTTCACCTTGTAACCAAAAGGACTTGATTCTAGGAGTTCTTGATTGGATCCTCCTGGCAAGGGACTTTATATCATTTTTCCCACCAACTATCATGAGATCTATCTTTACAAACATCTTTTATATTTCTTTCCAGAAATCTGTAGGTAAAATATAACTCCTGAAATGATATTTTTTGATAGAAAGGATATTTTGAACTAGAACAAAAACAATAGTTTTATATGCATTTTGTGTATAATAATATATGATATGTATACTGTATATGTCTTTGATAGATTATCTTATGATTTATAATATTTAATAGAAGGAAATCTATAAGTAAAAGGAATATTTATGGTGACTTTTAGAAAAATTAGAAGGGATGGTCTTCAGGTATCTCTTCTTTTAGTTTAATGTCCATTTTCATGACAAACATGGGCCACTTTGGTGCCCAGCTGAACCGAAATGCAGAACCATTTTATTTGACATTTCAGTTGACATTTTGAATTAATTTGCTTTTGCAATGATGGAACCAGTATAAAATTACATGTTGTTGATTGAAATTTTAGCACCCTGTGCTTAGAATCTATTAGGTTGAACCATGAAAAATTGCTAATATTTTAACAAATTTAACCTAAAAAATGGCAATTTCTGTGGTTCACTGTAAGAGATGTTTCTGTTTCAGTCTTTGCTGTAACATAAGGAGACTTGAAAATTAAATGTTATTGCACTCTCAGGACCTACATTGTTTTTATCCAGTTAAATATGAACAACATCAGAACCTGTTAGAGGTGTTGTGTGGTTTAAATGAGATACTGGGTAGGAGCACACTTTAAAAAAGGTAAAGTGATTTGGATGGCATTAGCATCCTCACAAAGGTTGTAGGATTGATAACCCTTCACTCCCTACTGGTTAAGTGATTTCTTGGTTAGAATACACCGAAGTTTACATGTTTTTATTTCCTTCTGGATGTGATTTGACTTTTCTTTCACATAGTGTCTATTCTCAAACCTATGTTCCTCTTTCCTTAGATTTACTATACAGATTAACTCTGAAGGGGTAGAATATTTATACATTTTATTAACTGTATATACTCAGGCTTTCTGGTTTGTTCACCAGTAAAATGCTCAGTAGAAAAGGTCTTGCTTGAGAATTGTTCCCCTTACCATTAGGGAATTGAAATTAATTTTGTTAACAATTTTGTAAGAGCTTTAAGCACTCGTTTTGTTTAGGAGTCAAACAGCTGTACTAACAAAGCTTTTATTATTGTTGATGTGCTTTGACCTGTTATATCTGGGTGATACATTTTACAAACATTGGTCAGACAGAACTTTCAGCACTTCTAGTCTGGACTGTGGTACCAGCCTCCTAAGAGATCTGTCGATCTTCAGTTTCTCTCCCCTTCAAATCTGTTGCCCAACTTACCATCAGAATATAACTTCTAATCACAAATCAGAATATGGTATCCTCTATTTAAGAAGATTCTTGAATGACTATTGACCTTATGATTTATTATGTAAGGCCTTCTTAAAATGCAAATTGGTGACAGATTATCTCTTGCTTCTTCCCTTCCTTCTCCTGAACCCAACTTAACTAAACTCTTTATTATTCTCTGAATACTCTATCAAAGGTTCTACTATCTTTGACTATTCACAGCCTGGTCCTCTACCTGGAATGACTTTTTTGTCTTATTTGACCAGCACAATCATCCCTGTAAGGCAGCTCAAATGCCATCTCGCTATGAAGTTCTCTTCTCCTGAGGCAATCATTTATTCCTCTCACTTTCCCATTGAACTATGCTCATGCCTTTTATTGTGATTATTCATTTCCTTATCTGTCTCTTTTTCTTGAGCCTGTGACCTCCTATAAAACAATAACTCTTTCTTAATCATCTTTGCTTCCCCAGGGCCTAGACACTCATTGAACATTTTTTTTTAATTCTAAGGATAAATGAAAGATAAGTTTCTCCTGTTTTTATAGATTCCACTAGTACTACCCAGATGAACGATTCTGATTACTCAGTAGATGTTCAAAATGTCTGAAGGTATCAGAGAAGAAAATTACTGAAGACTTTTCAAGAGGAAAGGAAATTTCAGATAAGCAATTTTTTATACTCTGGCAGGGTATGAAGGCATATGTATGGGACCTGCTTACCCAAATCTGGCCATGAATAGAGAGCATGGGGATGCTCTGTATCTCAGACAGACCTGTTGTGGTTTCTGGGAACAGCATCTGGCATTTCAGCTGATCACTAGTATAATGAGATGCTATAGATGTTTGGTGTCATTCAGTTAATAACAGCCCTGGCATATTCAGATCACAGAGAGTGATTGTCTAATTGTGTACTCCCTCAGAAAGTATATATCTGCATTAGTAGGTTCATTTCTTGGGATGTGATTTTAAGAGGGACAATATTGAGCTACAACTGGCCCATAAGTGAAAGACCAAAAATTAAGAGGTAGTCATGATATCATTAATATAATAGTTAAACAAATTCAAATAATTACAGGACAGTGAAGAATAAAAAAGTTTCCATATATTCAAATTTGGGCCCACATATGTGACAAATTGACACACGAAAGAGCAGAGGAATACACATCCCATTGTTCCAGAAGAAAACAGCATTCATTACAGGGAGGGCATCCTGCTACTGCCTAATGGAGACAGATTTCATTAGCAAATGAGCAAGTGAAACTGACAGACGAAATAGTTCTCTGGCCCTCTGTGCAGGAGATAGACAGGTGTATGTATAGGATTTATAGTGGAAGGGATTACACTAAACCAATATTTTGCAACTATTACGTGTATGAATCACCTGACATCTTGGTTAAGTGTGGATTCTTATTCAAGAGATCTTGAGAATCTTCATGTCTAATATATTCTTAGGCAATTGCGATACTGGTGGTCAATGGTCCATACTCTGAATAGTAATTACTGGATAATAAGGAAAAGTAGAACTGTGTCAGTTTAGTTTCCAGAATCAGAAAGAGTATAGTTTCCAGAATCAGAAAGACATGATTTTGAGTTTTCATCTGATATGCCTTTGGGAAATTTGTTTCTCCTGCCTGAGCCTTACTTTTCTCATCTGTAAAATGGGAATGCTATTGCTTCTTCATATTGTCTTGGTCCAAATTAAATGAGAAGATGATGTAGAACATTTGATACAGTACGGCATGTAGTTAGATCCTGTATAATGTTGGTGATTATATTTTAGCTTTAACAGTATTGCACTTTCCATTTATAGGATCATTCTGATTTATTTCAAAATATACCAGGATAGTAATATGACAAATACTACAATGTGAAAATCAATGAAAGTACATTTTGTTATTCTGATAATCTGTTTAATAAAACTCCAACCAGCCTTGGCCCATTGCAGAATTGACCTTCTAGTGAACAACTATTTAATTCTAAGATTCAATTGAAATACTGTCTATTCTCTGCCTTCCCAATCACAATGACAGGATTAGCATTCAAGTTTTTAGTTCCTCTGTTATACTTACTGTAGGCATCTCTTAAAGCATCCATCATAAAGTTATGAAAAGAACTGCTTGACTATAAATATATCTCTTTCTCCCTTAATGGGAATTCATTGAATTCAGAGACCAAGTCTTCTCACATGCCGTATTCCCAAAATCTATATCTAACACATATCATGGTAAATAATGAATCCTTCAAAATAATCAGTGAGTCGGAAACATAGATGAATAGTCAAATCGATTAATGAATTGGAAAAAATCAGTCCTTGGTGCTCACATTTTCCTTTGAAAATCTTTCTACCCTGTTCTCTGTCTCATTGGGGTAGGGTTTTGCCCCTAAATACGTTGATGAGAGTATTAAGATGTTTTAAACAAAAGATATGATACTTTGTCTTCTCTTTTGAGGACTTTGTATTTTAATCAAGGTTTATAAGAGATATGTGAATATGTATGAAGATAAATCACTATTTAAGAACAAAATAGGAACTGAAAGATGGGATAGCTATTTGGGGGAAGTACAGGTCATTTCAGTTTTCTACAGATGATGAATATTCAACTCAGTTTGTTCATGAAGTCAGCTCTGAACAAATTCAAGAGCAAAAATTAAGAATAAAGAAATTACTATATCTGTGCTTTTGCTATTGTTTTATGAGAAGATACTTGCCTTATTTTGGTACCAACCACGGACATACTCCATCCAATCAACCAAGAGGTTCTCATGTAGAGTGTAAGTAAGCATCCTTTGAGAAATCCAAATGGCTGAGAAGTTATATCCTCCATTTTCTAAAGATGTTCAGAGGTCATCTTTTCCATCCTTCTGCCTCTAGAGACAGTAGCTTTCGGAAACACAGGGCAGTCTCATGTTTATGTCATCCTTGTGCATTGAGAAACTTTGAGTTAGAACTCTTTTTGTGCAAAAACTTTCACATAGTACAAAAGAAAATAAGATAAGGTTGGTCCCCACCCTTGTCCTGCTGCCAGTGGTAGCTATTGGAGTTGCAAACAGAGTAGAAAGATCAATCTCTGCAACTCCTCATGAAATAAACTAAAAACAGTAAGAACAATTTTTTTTTTTTGAAATATCAGTGATGGTGATACAAATAATTATAGCAGTTACTATTTTTATCAGGTACTGTGCTAACGTCTTTAAGTTCATTATCATTTTTGGTTCATTTTTCATCTTTACTAAACTTGTAATAAGTAGGTGCTATTGTCCCATTTTAGATAATAGGAAAGTTGTCTTGAGTCAAGGGATGTAATCAGGTCAGAATGTAACCAGTAGTGTTTTTTTTCTCACTTCTTAAGCAAATGCCTTAGAACAGCAGTCCCTAACCTTTTTGGCACCAAGGGCGGGTGCTCCTATGAGACTCTAATGCCTGATGATCCGAGGTGGAGCTGAGGTGGTGATGCTGGCCCTGGGGAGCGGCTGCAAATACAGATGAAGCTTCGCTTGCTCGCCGCTCACCTCCTGCTCTGCAACTGGGTTTTTAACAGCCCACAGACCACAACTGGTCTTCCATGGTTTAGGGGGGAGGTGGGAGTGGGGATTCTGGCCTTAGAGGTAGCATCAGCAAATTTCCCTGCATTTCTTTTCTCTGAAGCTGCACATGGAGTTTCATCCTCAGTAAAGGCCACTAAATTCTTTAAACAGCCCTGCCTGTGCTTTGCAGCTTTCATTACAGTTCTAGTTCTGTAGGCTGAGGGAAACACAGATCTGCATGTGTTAGCCCTGGCATGAGGCAAGCAGAGTGAGAAGAGCCTGGCATTAGGGCCCACATTGACTGTCTAGTCGGTGACCTCCCTGAACACAGCTCTTTAGCATTTCCCTTATCCTTGAGTTAAGAGGCCTCTAATTTGTAGGTGTTTTGTTGTTTTGTTTCATTTTGTTCAGTTTAGCCAAGTCACTGAGAGAGTCTGGCAGGGCCATTGCCCAAGTTTGTAACTGAAATTGGATAATCTGACTTTGTATTCAATTTGCACATGTTCCTCTTATTTCTCCTTTTAGAAAAATCAATAAATGAATGAGGGGAAAACAGGTTTAGTCATATTATTATGGCAACTGAATATCCTAAAACATCCAATTTCTAGAACAGATCCAACTTCATATATCTCATCTCATTCCCCAATTGTATGTTAGGTCAGTATTCCCTGGTTTTTATTAAGGAGATATGCTTTCCATGGCTAGCATAGTATGGAAGGAAGCCTTTTTGAACATCAATTTTTGGTGAGGCAGTTAGAATTGGAGAGGAGATGGTGTGTGTGTGTGTGTGTGTGTGTGTGTGTGTGTGTGTGTGTGTGATGTGCAGGTGTATACATGTATATGTATGCATATATGCATACATATCTAGCTATCTCTCTTTATATCTGCATAAAGTCGAATTTTGTCCTCATCATGCTCTCATTGCAAAAATGGAGAAATTGATGCTTGCAATTTTCTCTGGGTCTACTGCCGTTGAGTAGCTGAGGTGAGATTCCAACCATGCAGTCTGGCTTTAAAGTCTGTGGTCATTATTCTTAGTCTTCCCCCATCCTCAAACTTAATTTTTAAATGCAAGCTTTCTTTCTTTACCTAGGCTTATTCCTATTGAGAACATGCTCCAGGCTCCTGGTCATCTGACTACAGATGCTAGGTGAAATGGTAACTTACCTTGTCCACAGCCCTCTGCCTATTTGCCCAGACTCCTGTCCTTCCCAGTCCTTTCCTAACTCCTTACATTCTTGCTCCAGGGAGATGTGAAGTCAAACACAAGACACCTGAGCTGGTGCCTGTCTGAAGAGCCGTGATTGATTGCCATGCTCTAATTACTGGGAAGGTTTAGGAGTGGGTGAGAATAGAGATGATCACAGATCAGTTAGAAAGAGATTTGTCTCTCTTTCTGCTGCTCCCCTGCCATTTGCAAATGCCTGTTGGTTTCCTTTCAGCCTGTTTGTGATGAAGAATCCTGCTGACACTTGGTGGTGTGAAGAGCCAAGTGTTGTGCCTACATTTCCACAGGTAATTTAGCTGTGGATCCAGGGGAGGATCATCTGCATTTACAAAAACAAGGCTTTCCATAACCTTTTAAAAATATCTGTAACAATTGCCATAACAAAAATAAGGTAAAATTTTCTAGTGAGAACATAATCGATGAAATACTATTTTGTTTTTTATTAATCTGTGCTTCGACTATCAGGTTTTCAGTTACTTTTCATCTTCTCTTAAACATACAGGAAAACCATCTGATGATATTTAATAACCAAAAAGATAAACATAGCATTTAGGTATTTTATTTAGCTAAATTCAGGTATTATTATTAAAACCTTTACATATGTCATGGAGAGAAGAGTTAAAATTAAATTGTTCTAAGGAAAGTAACTACACAGGTTCACAAGATTCAAAATTGTAAGAGTGACCTCTAGTGACTATGTAACTGCTTAAATCTTTACTACAACTCAAAAATGTGTGCAATGTGAACATGCAAAGAAAAAGAAAGCATACTTTCTTTATCATTATTCACTTTGAATTTAATAGTTAAAATAATACAATTATATTGATAAAACATCAATATTTTCCCTGTAAAATATGTATGCATTTTTCTATTCATCTTCAGTTCAAATTAGTGAGCCTGTATTGTGAACCTACTGGATGCAAAGTACCATGAAGTTCCTGAGGATAAAGAAGCACAGAATTCCTCATGATTTTTATGGTACTCACAGACTCATAAGGAAAAAGACAAGCAAACCAGACCATTGCAGAGCATTGGGGCTGAAGGTGTAAGTGTGAGAACGGAGTGTAGTGAGTGTGTCTCCAAGAACAGAGTCATTGTATAATGGCTGCGTGGTCATCCCCGAGGTGGGTGGGTCAGAGCAAGATTTCACCAATGGGAAGAGAGGGAGCAGCTCTATCTGGCCATGGACACGTGCAAGCAACAGGAATCTGTGTAAGAACCACAAGTATTTCAGCAGGGCTGGAGCATCTAGAGCTATCAAGATGTGTAAAGTAGGTTTGAGACACAGGCACAAGATAGCTCTGGAAAGGACCTGTGCACCATCTTTTGGCATTCTGCTGAAAGCAGTGGAAATAGACTTAAGCAAAAAAGTAATGTCAATAGACATGTATTTTGGAAGAATTACCTGGTTTCAGAGCAGGGTGTAGTCTTGAGAGCATCAAGACATGTTTCAAAAGACCAAGTTGATAGCTTCCAATATCTTCAATATGAAAATGTTATGATTCTTCTCTCATAAGATAGATTAGATTACAGATATCTGGGAAGATACTTTATTCTTTATTCAAATTTGTATTACTAGTTGACAGTATGTTTTAAAAAAGCATAGTGAATGAAAATTAGCTTTAATTTTAATGTGCAAAAGTACACTGTCATCTATGTGTACATATATGTATATATGTGTGTAAATACCTGTCCATAAGTTACAAATGCACATACTAACACAAATATTCAGATGATATTTTATAATGAAAAGGTATATATTTTGATTATATAGACATAAACATTCACGCGGATATACTAACAATATGAACCACAACATGACATTTCACTTTAGAATCAAACCTTTTAAATCATCATTACATGGAGATTTTTAAGTGAACTAGAATGTAGCTGAAGAAAGTATTACATCCCGAGGTTGTCCAGATACCAGGTCAGAAATTGAAATCTAGAGCTGTTGCCCTCGTGTTGATGACTGCATCTTCTCCTTTCTGATACACTTAGTTCACCTTCTTGTGACCTGTCATAGTCTGCTTGGATTGTCATAACCAAAACCAAAGCCTCGGTGGCTTAATCAACAGAAAATTATTTTCTCACATTTCTGGAGCCTAGAAATCCAAGATCAAGGTGTTGTCAGGTTTAGTTTCTGCAGAGGCTTCTCTGGTTTGCAGATGGCCGACTCCTCACTGTGTCCTCACACGGCTTTTTGTCCATGCCTCCGCTCTCCTGGTATCTCTTCTTCTCATTGTAAAGACACCAGTTCTATCTCATTAAGACCCTATCCTTATACCCACAATTAACTTCCAAATATAGTCCCCTTGAGGACTAAGGCTTCAGGCTGTGAATTTGAGGGAAACGTAATCTAGTCCATATCACTGCCATAAGTTTCCCTGATTAGGAAATGAAATAGCAAGAAAATAAATGCCTCTTCCAAATTCATACTTTATGGAAAAGTCTTGATCACAATCAGAAATGTGGTTTTAGGTAACAAGGAAAGCAATATATTAGAAACTGTAGTAGAGGCTGTGGTGTGTTGCCCAGATGCCCTCTTCAGAACTGAGGCACTCATTTCTCCAGCTGCTAGGAGCATTATCTGCTGACAATTCAAAGCTGAGTCCATCTCCAAAATTCCCCAAAGTGAAATGCAATCGCCTTGCCCAAAGTTATATCCCTTGATTGGTAGCAGTTCCTAACCAAAGACAAGTCAATATAGGGTATGAAGTCACGTAATATTCAACACGGATGGGACAACTCTGAAAAGGCATCTAAAGTCTGGATCTCCCCATGGTGATGACTTAATCCTTCATTGAGACTGCATTGCAGCCCATCTTCTACCCTGTGCCCAATCCTGCCTTTACTCCTTATGTCCCATACTGTGGAGCAGAGACAGAAGACTACTATTTCTGAGAAAACTAAATCTGTCTTATTTTTCTCAAGGAATGCAATTAAATTTATTTTAAACATTAAATGTCAAATAGAACTGAAATAACCCATTTTAATGCCACCAAGCCTTACAAACAGAGGGAATAGTTTACATCCATATTATGTTTTATTATTATTATTATTATTATTATTATTTTTGAGTATTCTTTAGGTATTTAGTTTGGTATTGTATTCTACTGTGATATAAACACCATGAGGACAGGGATTTTATTAAACTGGTTCTCTAATGTATTCATAAAAGCAAACAATATAGCTGGCGTATTTGACATACTAAAAAACTGTAGTAAAATTATGGTTTATTGTATCTTCTCTAGAAAGCACATAAAAATCTTGGTATAGCTTTGAATATAAAATTGTCACATATCCATCAAGGCATGGGTCAAAAGCTATTCTTCCATAATGTTTTTATTGCTTTATCCCAAGTTAAAGAATCAATTGTCACCAAACATTCACTCCTTTGCAATGTCTATTACTTCCTACCATGTATTGTAGTTATTTGGCTTCCTTGGCTATATTTTTAATTGGACAGAAAAGTGAGAAGTTCAAAGAGAGGAATTGTGTGTATCCCCCATTATAAGTCAAGAAAATGTGGACAAGGTTAGGCTATATGTGGATGGAACCTTTTCAAAACACAAATATGTGGCTGCACTCTGAAATCTGGAGTTCTCTATACGGTCATCAAGAAACAGAGTTTTTATTGCAATATCCCATACTGTGTCCAAGAACAGGTTCATGTCATGTTATAGTTAACTTCTAATGGCTTTAGACATTTATCCTCCCTTCCTGTCTTAAATTTCAAATAGTGGAATTTCAGGTCTCAGAAGAGAAAGGTAGAAGTGGACATTGACTCTTCCAAGTAATGCAGCCACATCCCTGGTCGTAACCTGTTCTCAGAGCTAGTAAACCCTGCCTACCTCGATTCTGACAGTTTTATGTATCAAGGACACTGTGCAGTTTTACAGCAGGCACTTTTGTCTTCCTGATTCCAGATTCTTAAATCTAACAGATCCATCTATGTATGAAGTGTCAGGAAGGAGACAAATACAAAATTTACATGAGGCAATGCCAAATATTCTATATCAATGTCTTCTGTATTGACTTGTACTCTCACCCAATTGAGATCCATATGCATGTAGATATCCATTTTATATATATATAATTTATAGACATGTATTTACACACACACACACACACACACACACACACACACACACACACACACACACATCTGATATTTCTTTCTCATTCTCAGAACTGGGTGTGCCCTGCAGTATTGGTGGTAGAATCCAGCTCCTATGTCTTAAAAGCTCAATTTTCTGTAGGACATAGTTAGAATTCACTTTGACTTTCTCTACTTCTTAGTGTTTGAGAAAGTGAGCTGTTCTCAAAAATATGAACAATGATTATTTATCATTTAGTTTCCAATAAACAGACACTGTTTGTGGGACTTATGGTCATGAGTGTTCTCTTCAATATTGTCCTAAATTGTGGGGAGGTGGCTTTCATGCTCCTGCATTAAAAAGTCATTTGATGCAGGCTGCATCCTGGGAAGAGGATGTGATCTTGATAAGACAACTGTCTTTACTGAGGCAATTCTTCAAGATGCTTGACAGCTGATGGCTGTCAGCTGACAGTGATGCCAGTAGCTGAGGAATAAGTCCCTTTGTCTCAAAGGGAGATCTCAGCAGTGTTCCACATGGTATGTACATTTGGTAAGGTGTCAGATCCTGTAAATAGTGGAAAATATCTTAATACATTATTATTTGCAAATACATCATAAGAAAATCTGGTGATTTTTCTGTGAGAACAAGATCATATTCTCAAGGTGTGATCCTAGAAACCACCACTATGGGGAACATGTTGAGTGCTTATTTAAAATGTTTACCCTCATAAATATGGAATAAAAATCCCTGGGGATGGGGTCAAGGATATTCTATTAATTAGCACCTTTTCCAAACCAGATGAAACAGACTCTCCTAAATTTTATGGAAAAGGGAGATATGTAAGGGGGAGTTAAAGGCATCTTTACTCATAGTTGTGTGTGTGTGTATGAGTGTGTGTATATGTGTTTTGAATGAATAATTCATTTTAATAATGTGACCCATTAATTTAAGAGTATGTGGTGTTTTAAAGCTTATTTTAATGAACAATTTTGACATTTTCAAGATTTGAGATATATCTTTGTTAAAATAGGTTTTTAATGAGTGTTGAAAAATCTTTTAAAGTAGAGTAAATCCATTGGAGTATAAAGCATTTAGCAATTTAAGCATCTGTAAGCAACCTCAGATATCCAAAGTCGTTTGAAAGGCTTTAGACAAATGAGAATTTGATTGAATGGTAGACAAGAGTGAATAGCCAGCTAGTGACACCAGCTAGTGATAACCTAGAATCTATCTCACAAAATGGTTTTGTGCATGGGGACTATCAGAGGTGATTTAAATGTCATCCTTCAAGATAGGCCATTATTTTTTTTTTAATTGTCACAGTAAATCATCTTCATTATCATTAATATCTTCAATCTATCAGCCCCCTTATGTCACATACCAACTCAATGCTCATGACTCCTTTATGTATCCATTCCTAACATATCTTCTAGAATCCAAATTTATTAATTCTAATATATATTTAAAATCTCCACTTAGATATTGTGTAATCTCCTGAACGTTATCATGGTTAAAAGCAAACCTTTTATTCTCTATCGCCATCTCCCAAACCTGTTTATTTGCTAGTCTCCTCCATTTTAGTAAATGATGTCATCATATTGAAATTGCTTAAACTAGAAACTCGGAAATCAACTTTGATGCATTACTACTTCAAAACTTTCTTACACCTAAAATAGTGGAATAACCTCCAATTTGTCTCCCTTTCATTCCTCTCCACGCCACCCCCATATTTTCTCCCCGCAGCAGACAGTGCAATTTTTAAAAACCATCAAAGGCTTTTCATCATATTATATGTTTTATAGCATGTCAATGCCTGCCATAGCCTATAAGTCTCTACTTGGTAGGACCCATGTTCATCTTCCCAAATCTTTTGTCATTCTTTCCTTTGGTCATTCTTCAAGGTACACTGACATTCTTATTGATTCTAGAAAATGAAACAAAACAAAAAGTTAAGTCCTGTCTTGGGAACTTTCTTTCTGCTGTCTTTTTTCTTCCTGGTATGCTCTACCTGCAAATCTTCTCTAGAAGGGAGTCTTGTTACTCCACACATCTTTACAAATGTGACTTTTCAGACCGTCTTTCCCCTGACAACCCAATCTAAGTTAGCCTAGTTACTCACCCTCGCCATTTTTCTCTAACACAGCACCTTGTTTTATTCATTATATTTACCACTATATAATTCACTAATGTTTATTAATTTTCTAATATTATTTTTCTCCCCAGATAATACAAACTCCACAGAGCATGTATCTTGCTTAACTTCTTGACCACTGTGTTTTCAGCTTTAGGAATAGTACTTTGCCTATTGTAAATGTTCTGCAAACATTTTTGAGTTAATAATAATCATGACAATAACAATTGATAACATTTATTAGACACACTATGTACCATTATGAGCAATTTTAATGCACTACTTCATTCTATTTTTATATGACTTTAGGAGACACCACTATGCTAAGGAGAAAATTATAACTGTAAGAAATTATAGTTTTATCCTGTATAAATTAATAACTTTATGTGTGACTTTATTTATAATATAATTAAGGACATGAGGGGTCACTAATTTTTAATAACATTTACATTATTGTGTGGTGAAAAAGAATAGGCTAGAGGAGTAGTTGTTAATTGGAGTATTTATATAGAATCTGCATGTGTTTTTTTGTATATGTCAAAAATGTACTTAATTGAAGCAAATTGATCAATGCCTGGAAGTAGAAAATCTGTTAGTCACATACAGATCTTTTGATAATAGAGTTTATTTAAGACATTTAACCACAGTTGTTGTGGAAAATAATTTATGGAGAAGGTAATCATTGGTTATAGGACCTCATGGAACAGTACTGTTGGAAAACAAGTTAAAACACATTATGATGGATTATAGATGGTAAATATATCATCCAGTACTTAGTTACTAAGTTTAATGTTTCTACAACTTGGAGCTATGACAATTTATCAGAAATACCCCATTGGACATAAAGTATCGAGGCAATAGAATTATAACTAAGTTATCAAAATAGGACTGCTTTAATTTTATATTTAGAGGCTTAATAAAGGAAGCATCGTATGGCATTTTGGGGATACCTATTCTTCATGACTATTCAATCAGAGGAATTGTATGACCCTCCATGTTGGCCTTGTAATAAAAGGTAAATTAGTACCACTGAGTTGGACTAAGATAACAAGAGTTTCAAAGTCAGAATTTCTGACAGGTTTCCTGAGTACTAACTAACTATACTTAGCATCGTGCTGCCATTCCAAATCTGTTAAATGTGAAGTGTAGTTCATTGATTCCAGCACATGGATTGAGAAATTTAAGAATGCTATGGAATAATTAAACTTAAACACTGCCTTTTTTTTTTTTTTAATCTGAGTAAGAGCAATAAATTTGCCTTAATCCAAATAGAATCTGGGATTAGGTTCAAGGAGAGAAATAACTAAGCTGTTTTGATCTGGATGCCTCCTTCACTTTAATTTTTTTCTTGTGATATTTAAAATTGATTAAGTAGATATTAATAATAGAAAAGATTTACCCCCTACTAAATTCTATATCCTTTCAACCATTCTGTTTGGTAGATATCATGATCTAAATCTTTAAAAGAAAAAATAAAGACTCAAGTAATTAAGTAAATTCCCAAATAGAATATAAAACTGAAGTTCAAATCCAGGTCTTCGTATTTTAATTCCAGTGTTCATTAGAAAGCACGGGACCCCAATCTGTGGTATTCCTTTGTTTATTTTCTATCTCACTTCTTCTACTTCTGTTCATATAAATTCAGTGCCACAGTACTTAGTGATCATCACAATGCCAGAGCCTTACAAGGTACCAAAGACATGAAAGACATAAGAATGCAGTTAGATCTGATTCATAAACTTGGGTCAAGAATTGCATGCAATCGTTTTTTTGTAAAATGCTAAGGTTATTAACTAAGTTATGTATTACTATATTACTTATATTACTATAAGTTAAGTTATAGTAATGTTCAACAAATCTTTTCATTTATTTTCTATATTGTTGTTGTTATTATTATTATTAATTATTATTATTATTATTATTATTATTCAGACACTATCCCTGCCCTTGAGGAATTTAAATTTAATGGAAATAACAAATAGAAATACAAATAAAATTATTATAGATAAGGATTTTGTTAAAAGTAAGAGGTGCTATAAGTTTAGAAAATAATTCTTATTTTGCTTAGGAGATATCTTAAACTTTGATTATGATTTAGCTGAGTAGAGAACAAGGAGGCCTCAACATTTGAACTTTCTTGAAAAAGAAAATTTTGGGATCCTAAATCAAATGGTCATTGAAGTTATGAAGCTGATGCTGAGTAGATGGCAGTAAAAGATTCCTTTCTAGGAGATTAATACCCTCCCTCTTCCATGCAGGCCATCAAAGCTCTTGAGGGTGATAAAGCTCTCAGCAGAATCCAAATCCATTCAAAAGTGTTGTATTTCCCTGTAAGAGGGGACCAAAAAGAGGAAACACCGTGGTGGTCCACATGGATTCCTCTCTATTAAGGTACCCTTTAGATCTAAAATAGTCTGTCCCTGATTCAACAGGGAGGCTTGTTCTGTGGCTTCATAGAAGCAATGACTTCATTAATTCCTGTTCTGGACAGTGCCTCTGTGAAACTGTCAGGCATTAAATTGTTTGATCTCAGTCTTTCCTGTCCCTGCCCAACCATGGTGACTCGCAATGATTTTTTTTTTTTACTAGCCTCAGATTAGTTCAGCTAGGATGAATCTGATTTTCACTTAAGTCTGGCTGATTTCCTCCTGTGAGCCGCTGCTGGGTCTGCTGGGTCTCTGCCAAGGACGCTTCCTCACCTGGAATCCTGTTTAGAGTTTCAGGCACAAAGTTGGCAGCTCAGATGTTTGTAGTCATAGTAACTCCAAGGGAAGATTAGGGAAGTACACATGTGAGGATATCTGGCCATGTCAATGTGAGGCTATATTTCTTGATTCATCCTTCTATTCACTGATTTATCTTCAAAATATTCATTGCTAGTCCCCTATGTGTTCTACAGTGTGTTTGATACTGAAAATGCAGAGTTGAAAATTATTTAGGTGCTGCCTTTGAAGAATCATTCTTTGTCATTATTGAGACTTCTACAAGCCAACCTCTCTCTAGGTAGGTCCTTAAAATGCAGAGAGAAGATGAATACAATTTGATGTTTATCCATACAGTATATGTTGTCTAGAAATCCATTAAAAATTAGCACCCACTAAGCATAGGCCTTCATGCTCAGTGCCATATAGATTATTTTTAATCTACCGATATCGACAGGTATAAAAGCAGACAATTCAATACAAGAGAAACACCACATAAGTCTAAAGCAGTGGTTCTCGATCAGGGACTATTTTGTTCTACCAGGCAAAATATTCAGCAGTGTCTGGAGACATGTTTATTTGTCATAGCTAGATCGTGCTACTAGCATCTAGTGAGTATAGGATAGAGTTGCTGCTAAACATCCTACAACTCACAGGACAGTTCCCTAGTGCAAAGAGTTCTCCCACTTCAAATGTCAGTAGTGCCCAGGTTGAGAATCTCTGTGTCTATATAGACGCATACACACAGCTAATGAGTACAAAGGAAGGTTTAAGTCACAGTCCTGGGGACAAGAAAAGTCTGTCCAAAGGAGAGGGCATTCCAGTTTGGTGATTGTAGATTTCATCACAAATTAGTATGAGTGCCCTTGACTCTGAAACATCTTAGAATAAATACTGAGCAACAGAAAATCCTTTTTTGTTTATCCACACTAAAAATTCCTAGGGAATCTTTTCCCATATGATTTTTTAGATATTTCTAACAGCCCTGTGAAAGATGCAGAGCAGATACAATTTTTCTGTGGAACTTAAAACTCATTGTGTTTTGTTTATTTATATCTTTCATTCTTCTGTCACTACTGTTAGTAAATGACATTGCTCATCAAGCCTACTAACTGTCTGAAATAAACCAGTTTACTCCAGCAGCAAAGAAGAGAGAGGAGAGCTATCAGGAATTCTTCACAAGTAAAATGATACTGTCCTGTTGGACAGAAAGTTACATTCGGGGATATTAAAGGTTAGAGGCCTTGTGCATTTTATTTTTCTACCTCGCTAGAGTCTTGCATTCCCACAGCACCCTGATTAAATAGTATGGCAAACCCCATCATTTGGCATAGGGACGATTCATTGACTGATCAGATCCTTGAAAAGGGTGTTGATCAAAGCCCCCTTAAAAACTAGCCAAGAAAGACACAGAATTATGAAAACATTTGCCAAGAAATTGAATACAGAGAGAATGGGATTGAGCTTTATTAGACATCTTGGAGATGGGCCTCCCACCTGCA
Source organism: Pteropus medius (assembly GCF_902729225.1). Lineage (NCBI taxonomy): Eukaryota > Metazoa > Chordata > Mammalia > Chiroptera > Pteropodidae > Pteropus > Pteropus medius. The sequence goes on from NW_024349801.1 coordinate 16,459,082, forward strand.
GGCCGTGCCCGCATTCATTGGGTGGTTAACTCTGCTGACACTTTGTACCAGCTAGAGGTTTGCCTGCTGCTCTGCTTGACCACTTGACCATTTTTAGCTCTTTCCTTTCCAAACAAACGACCCAGCGCTGCTTATTCTACATTCTGAACATTTATTTCCCTGATCTGTTCTTTAATCCCTCCTGTCCAGTGCACACCTAGTTTTGGCCACTATCACCTTGTTTTCTGTACCCATCTAACATGCAAACTGTTATATACCTACTATATTTATCTAAATTTACAAACTTAAATGCATTTATTTAAAAAGAACCCTTAGATTCCAATCATGAATGGAAAACTAGCTCAGAAAAGAAAGAAGAAAACTTTAAAGTAATTAATTACAAGTTAAGTAAAATAAAAGGAGTTGTTGAGTTCTAGTTTGAAACCATTTCCTAGATGTCAACTCCGACCGCTGAGAGGTGGTTAGCAAATTTTAGAGAGGTGTGAACAGCCACCACCAAACTGGGACCTTCTATTTTGTGTATTGTAGAGGACTGAAATAGCAATGAAAAGGAAAACTCATTATGTAAATGGTGTTATTTTTGCACCCTGTAACTTATCTCATGCCTTACCAGTGGTGTGGATACTTCGTTTTGGGAAATAATCATTCGTGGCTTGTCATCTTAGCCTAGACCCTGGCAAAGCATTTAAATTGGTCCCTCTGCCAGTATTTCTCCAAAATGTCAACCACACTAGGGGCCCATGTGACTTTTCCACAAAGGTTGGAATTTTATTTTTTCTTATTTACCTTTTATAACTTCAATATCTAGTTCAGTGGTCTCATTGCATAGTATGTATCGCTAATAAAATTTGTTACACAAAACTAGACTTTTTAAAAATTTCCTGAAAGGTATGACTCAAGTCACTAGAAAACAGGCATCAGAGGAAGATTAAAAAGCATGAATGTAGTTTTTCTTTTTTTCTTTTACTTTAGCCTACAGTAATAACTAACATTTATAATATAAAACTTACGATATTTATAAAACAGTGGCAGGAAGTATTCTAAGTAGTTGCATATTTTAACACATAAAACACATCAGAAAACTTGGGTACAATGAAGTTAAGAATCTTGCCCAACATTTCATGCATAGTTAGTGGCAGAGCCAGAGTATTGCTGAATTTGAACATGATCAGGCTTCTGAATTAATGTGTTTAGCTATCTTTTGAGTAGTTCAAAGTTGAATCCATCCTATTAGAATTTTTGCTTTGGTTAGGTACAGATTTACTATATTTAAATTCTTGTTGGATTTAGATAGAATGCGACACTGACACAGAGCACCAATTCTGTGTAAAATGCACACAAACATATATTCAAGTTTCTGTCAATTAGGTTAGAAGTGGACCTGCTAGTAATTAAAATATTAAAAAAAAACATAGAAGAGAAGGACAAGAAGGAAAGAGTAGCTTTAATAAATTTTATATGAATAGTACCTGACTTTTTATATTATAAGGTAGAGTTGTTTTCACATGTTGGACATTAATTCTATAAAATACCATTGGGTTCTGAAATACGCTTTGTGTGAATTCTATAAAATGGTCTTTTGTGGCTTGTGCTAGATGTGAAAAAAAAGAATTACATGTTTTCAGGCCCATCTTGAAAAGAGTTTATAATATCAACAATTCCTCTTTCCCATTTTCAGAGGATAAGGAAATCTAGTTTTCCTCTCAAGACACAGCATGTCACAAATACTAGACTAAACATTTGGAAATAAAGGTGAGCTCCAAGGAGAGCACTGAGCTTCCAAAGGCCAATTTGTACACCCTTTCTTGAGCATTATTTTCTGACAGACATCAAAAGATGCCTTTCTCCAAAAAGAGGAACTTATTTATTTGGGTTGTCTGCTGTAGACTTGTTTGATGTTTCTTTGGCTCTTGATCTTTGTTACAGTGAGAGAGAGAAAGAGAGAGAGAGAGAAACCTTATTAAATTGGTAAAGTTCTGACTGCAATTTGGGAAAAGAGTATGCTTTAACCCAGCTAGAAGTAGAGGCCTACCTTAGTTTGCCTTTCTCTGGCTTCCATAGGTCTTTGCTGTGGGCTCTACTCCACCTCTCGCTGCTGGCACAGACCCTCATGGTCCCTGACACAATGCTAGCAAAGGCAGGAAGATGTAATGCTTTCAACACATTTTCTACCCTCTTTGTGAATCTCTAGAGCATTAAGTTACTAAGTCATATGTAGGTTTTAGAGACCCAGAGTTGCTTACCAAACTCTGGATCATCAGAATTGACTCATACCAAGGCTGGACTGAGTTCCTAAACTCTTCCTTAATCCATGGATTTAGCCTAGTTAGGAGTGATCTCCTAATTTTTTCTTTCTTTCCTTCTCTCTCTCTGTATCTTTTTCAATCTGTTTATCTCTTTCTTTCACTGGTGCATTTATTTAACAAACATTTTTGACAGCTATTCTACCATTATCCATGGAGAACCATGGGGTATAGTTGGGAACAAAGCAGATACCCAGGCCCTTGTAAAGCTTCAAGATAGAAGTGAATAATGATCATAGCAAAAAAAATAATAATAATAATAATTAATCTGTTAAGAGTACACTAAATACTATAAAATGGAAGCTCAGGAGCGGTTATCATAACATTCGACAAGGGTTTACTAACTTAGCTTGTTGAGTCAAAGAAAGCATCCCTGTGGAAAGCTGTGACCTAGCAAATGAGTGCAAATTATCAGTAAAAAAATGAGAGAACCAGTTAGAAGGGAGGAAAAAATATGCAAATATGCTCAGGTTCCTTTATTTATGTATTCACTCAGTAAAAATTGATTAAGTGTCCACTTGATGTTGAGCACTATTAGATTCTAGAAACTTTGAAGTGAACAAGTTGAGAAATTACCATTTCTTTTGGAGCTAAAATTCTAGTGAGGAAGAAAGAAAGTAGACAAACACACGAGGAACTGATGACATTTGGGGCACTGACTTGTCATGAGGGAAATTTATATTAGGGGTATGTGACAGGCAGTGTTAACAGAGGAAGAGCAAAGAGGAAGCAATATGAGACAGGTAGGTTTAGAAAAACCTCTCTGGGAGATAACTTAAGCTCAGAGGTGAGTGAGAATGTAGTTTAGTATGATCAGAGTGGAGAACACCAAAGGCATAGAGATACAAGATTAGTCTGAAGATGTAGGTGAGAATAGATGCTGTAGCCTTTTGGGTACTAGTGAATTTTGAATAGTATCCTAAAGGCAATAAGCAAGTATTAAAAGATATTAAACAGGGACATCACATGATCACATTTGCATTTCAGAAAATAAATAAAAAAAGATTTTCTTGTAGAGTAAGAGTGGATGTTAAAACCTCTCCTACACTGCAAACGGGAGTATAAATACTAGACACTGATTTTCCCTACTACTCAAGTTGAACATACCTGTAACCAGGTCACTCTTTAGGTATGTTACCCAACAGAAATGCATGCATATATGCACCAAAAGAGATGTGCAAGAAATTCATAGCAACATTATTTGTACTATCTCCAATCTAAAAACAAACCAAATGCTCATCAAGAGTAGAGTGGATAATTTGATATAATCATATAATAGAATATTTTGCAGCAATGAGAATAAACTAATTACTGCTATATACAATGTTGAGGAATCCGACAAAGCATTAAAGAAGCCACACATAAAAGAATGCATGTTGTATAATTTATTTATATAATTTTGAATTCAAATCTACAGTGTTTAAACTCAGGATATTGGTTGTCTTTGGGGAGGAGAATGGAAATATCTTTGCAGAGGTATCTTCTGAGTACTGATCCTGTTCTATTTCTCAATTGTGACAGAAGTGTTATACCTGAAGTTCAAGTTGTAAATTTCTATTTGTGCATTTTCATTTTATATTTTATAATTCAATTTAAAAGCAAACAATAAAAGATTTTAAAAACAATGGCAGTAGTCCAGGTGAGGACTTATATTCCAGACCAGAAGGTATAAGAATAAGTAGATTAAAATGATATTATGCAGAAGTGGAAAAGCTTCATGATTGATCAGTGAGGAATCAGGAAGAGTCAGATAATTTACAGAATTTTTCCCTTAAACTTATTCTCTCTCTTTTTTGCAAGCTTCTGAAAGGTGTGTCTATAACTTGTTCTGATTATCCTCATGGCACCTAGCACTACAATTGGCATGGAATAAATGCTCAATAAATGTTGAATTAATAAACAAACACCATCCTTCTTGTCAGTGGGGGGAGAGTCTCCCACTTGGTATCAGACGATAAAGAGAAGTTGGAAAGCAGGACATTCAGCTGCAGTGCTCTCTGTTACCTCAACCAAAGGAAAAAGAAATGAAAGTAGAGTTGTTTTGAACAGCCACGCCAATGCCCTTCTTAGGTCTCACGGGCACAGCAGTGAGTTCTGACACAGCGTGGGAGGCCATCTATTGACAATTGTCACTGATCCTCAGCCTTTAAAGTTTTTGGTGGAGAGCCAAGATGAAGTAAAAATAGCATCATTTTATTCTAAGTCTGACTGATGAGAACAGTTGCATAAAGGTTTCATGTTAAGCGCATCATATAATACTCTTTGTACGACTTTGGTTTAGTTTGCTAGACTGATTAAATTCCACTTACCAGCAGAGAAAATAATTGGTATTTATATGTCTGAAGTTGCTGTTTCCGTCTGTCCTATACAATGTGGCTATTTCTGGAGAGAGAGAGAGAAAGGATATACCCAGGGCTTAACCATTGGTTTATAAATGGTCACCAAGAACTAATAGAGATTAGGTTGCAATGTAGAGTACAGTCAGGTTCAGTAGCACTGCCTGCCTCTGAGCTGTTCCACATTGCCCTCTTTTCTGCCCTGTATAAAGCTTCCAACAGTCAATTCTCAAAACATTTCTTTTTTCATTATGGTAAGTGGAAGGTTTTCTACAATACATTAGATGCTTAACCACTTTCTTGAAATGTGAGTACTTAGAGAAATCAACTATTTCTTTTAAAACAGAAGAATCTGAGGTTTGTGGTTATAAACAAACATTTTCCAAAGTAGAGCAATGTCAAGGCCATGGGATTTTGAGTGAGGCCCACCATATTTTACATCTGCACTTTCCCTTATCACAGACATGTGACACCAGCAAAGGCATTTAGCCGCGAGGGCCTTGTTTTCCTTAGCTGTGAACAATGAGAGTAATATGTACCTAATAGTTTTGTTAGTACTTTAATATTGAAAAAATGCATATTTAACCCCTAAATGATTCCTAGCATTACATAGCTCTACCAGTTTCCTTTGTCCCTATCATAGTACTGGATTATGATTCACATCTGTGGGCAGTTGTGTTTTCTTCTACATCAAAAGGCTCTAACTTGTTTTACTTCGGGAGTATTATAATTAATTTTAAAGTTTTGTTTCCAGTTATCATTTTCTCATTATCAACAATAATTATTATCACTGTGTACCAGTGGCTGTTGGTATTCCCACTGTAGTTCCCTAATCTACTGTGAACTCAGGCATCTACATTCACAGAAACTGTGTGTAAACTATGAGCAGAGTCTGGATTTGTGCCTGAGGTGCCCTCGTGAGTGTAAGCTTGGACTCTTGGGGTTGGTCCTTTGTGTCATGTCACTTGGCTGCTCAGAGTTCAGATTTGCATTCTTGAGGATTCTTACCTGATAAGCGAGGCCTTGTTGATAAGTTTTGGAAATTCTTTATTATGTGCATGAGGAATAGAAGGTTCTTACAAATGTGTGTAGAAGTGGATCACAACTATCCTTAAGATAAGACTATGGTGTGTTTGGGGAGAAGAACACTCTGCTATGCTCATTTGAAGGAGATTCCAAGGTTAAGAATAATTTCACGTTTACTCTGTTAAAAGGGAAAGTGACTAAAACCAGTTTTACCAATCAGGGGAAATGAGCTCATGATGGATCGTTTAATAGAATAATTTGATTGGGGCACTAGATGCAAAGATATTGTAAAAACTAAAAGGCCAAACAGGTAGTAATTGGGATAGTAATAACTAGAAGTTGCTAACATCCCTAAGAATGAAGGGACAAATGGCATGTTCTAGTGCTGAGGATATGGTTCCACCTAATGGTAGCTTGAAATCTCAGTGGTAGGACCTCTCTGTCTGGAAAAATATGCAATAACAGAAATATGCAATAACAGAAAATGCAGTGCCTCCCAATGTGTGTGTGGTGATGGGAGACAGGAAGGGTAGGTTTATGGATAGAAGGAGAGAAATAGCCTGGCCTCCTCTCATCTGATCCTCACATTTCCTGCCAGGGTATCCCATTGCCTAAATAGAACCAGAAGTTGGCTTAGTGAATATAGTTTGCAGGGATCCAAGCAGAGCAAGTAAAGAGAAAGGAGCAGGTCTGAGAGCAAATAGGCCAGCCGACTGGTGAAATATAATTGGTTGTAATCATGGGATAATATTTGGGCAAATTCCTATGGGAACTATGTTAAAAGATGCAGCATGTCAGGGAAATAAGGTGGCAGAGTGGAAACCAGGGTTGTCTCAATGATTCCTCATGAATAGATGAAAACAAATGCTTTGGATTTCCATTTTGTGCTCAAGTTGCTCTTCATCCCTTTGGTGTGGTCAGAACTCAGTCCAGGAGAACAGAAACTATGTTCATGACCTTAATTCTGTTAAATGATTGATGCTAACACATCCCTGTCTGCGGACGCACCAAGAGAGAAGTTTCTGTTGGTCTACAGCCTCTTTCCTTCAGATTCCCAATCTCCAGAGTATACTTAAAGCCACAAACCTGGCAGAACACCCAGGAAAAGCAATTAGTTCATTTAAGACACGTTTAAATATGTTGAATAAACAATTCTGTGTCTTCTGTGGGGCCTATTACACTTGAGCTCGAGAAGTACTTATTAATAATTTTTTGGTTAATATCTACTTAAAACACTCTAAATTAACATTTTAAAATAAGGCTGAGTCCAAAGGGCAGAGGGTTGGCAGGCAGATGATGAAAGAAGCTGAATCTCAACATTCCTCTAGAAAGCTGAGGTTTATAGGGGATTGGTTTTGGCCTACTCACTGGAAACTTGTTTGGAGAGCCTTCTAATACTAAACCACTTCTGACTGTGCCCAGGATTTGGGTATGAGGCACTGAATTAGCAGTTATTGTTGGAAAGAAACATACTTCGGCTAAGATTCAGAAATACAGATGAGATGCCAATCTTGCCTTTACTTAGCTATGTAACCTTGAGTATGACACTTAACATTGCTGAGGTTCGGAAGATAGGGAGGGGGTTCAGCGGAGAGGTAGATGTGTGTGTGCTGGCGGGAGGTAGGAGGGGTAAATTTACTGAGAGCAAAAAATGAAAGTCTTCTTCTACTACAGTGGACATCAATCCTTCCTGCTGTGCCAGTGTCCTTGAAGACATGTGTGAGGGACACAGAGATGTGATTAGACTATGGCATTTGCTACAACTAGTTATCCTATCAGCTTGATCATATTAACCGTGGTCCCTAACCTTCTCTTGACTTTTTACTTCTTCAGAAATAACTTTAGATGGGTAATAAAACCTTAAAATATAGTGAGTAAGGTTATAATCTCAGGAGTCAGATAAATATAGGCACAAATCCAAGTCCACGGCAATGTGACCTTAGGTAAGTTACAAAATGTTGGTAAGCCTCTGTTTCCACATCTGTAAAATAGCAAAAATAATAGCTTCTACCTCAATGCTGTATGCACTAGTTGAGGGGGAAAAGGCATTAAAGCTCTTAGTATAGCACCTAACAAAAAGCCTCAGTCAAATCTGGATGTTAATGCAATTGTGAATTATTAATATTTTAATCAATGTAGTTATTTCTGTCCAGCTCATGGTCTTTAACCATTTAGCCTTCTCCTGTGTGATACTTTTCACCTGGACTGTGTTTCCAGCTACTTGATGATTCTTAGATGTGGAATATGATAAGTCCTCAAGAGCCCTTTTTGAGTCAGATCTCCCATTCAGGTCCTAAATATTTCCATCTCTTTTCTAGGTATACTAAGCTGGATTTCTCAGGGAAAAATAATTAAGAAAAAGATTTATGAGAATTTAATTTAATCTGGAGGAATTTTCAGAAAAACAGTAGGAAAGTGGGAAGTGGGAATAAAAGAGGTCACACAAGGGCATGGTATCAAAGTCTTGGGGTTGGAAGTGTTGGCTTGGCCCTATAGGTGAGCTCTAATGACAGCATAGATTACACACAAGTGAGCAGGTAATTTGGCTCCCTGAAAGTACTGAAATTATTCCAAACAGCGAGATACTGGCTGTATTATTGGATGACGGGTGGTCCCAGGTGCTTGAAGCTCTCTCTGCACTAAGGCAAGGTAGCTGTTGACAGCCTGAGGGAAAGCTCCGTACTGAGAATCATTGATGCTAGCTGTAATTAGTGTGGCACACTTGGAATTTACATACAATAGTAGATCCTAAGCATTCTCACCACGCACATAAAAAAGTTGGTTATGGGAAATGATGAATGTGTTAGTTATATTCACTTTGTCAATCATTGCACAATGTGTGTATGTATGATCCTGGGAACATTGGTGGCATCCTTCATAGCAGTAGTACTAATATTAACGAATTTCCCTGAACACAGTACTTTGCCCTTTGTACTTCCACCCTCGTCTCATTTAGTTGATATATGGTGAAGATGAATCTTATTTAACACATGTGCATATACACACACACATAGACATAAATATCTTTAAATTTATGTTTAACAATCCATGATAATTGATTTTTCCATGAAAGCAGGCCATTTAATGATATTTATACAAATTTATTTGTGCTATAGTGCTTCAAAACAGCAAAAACATCTTTGATAAAATGTATTTTTATTTAAAAGTTTTAAATCTCTGCTGAGTCATGACAGCTCAATTTTCAGAAGTTTGCAAGGGTGGATTGCATAGAAAATTCCAAAGACGTGAGAAGAGAATGCATATCTCTCCTTGAGGGAAAGGAACGTTTTTAACAGCACTTGATAGTTACTGTTACCTTGCTTATTAGAACCTCTTCTCAATAACATCACAGCCACTGTCGATTTGCAATTACACGTGTAAACAGCTGAGTAAAGAATACCTGGATTTCCGCCATATGTTGCTCTCTCTTCAGCTCCTGCTGATCATTCGAATCTCTCACAGCAAGTTATGGATCAAAATTGGATGTGGATATAATGGACCTCAGAGTTCCTCATTTATCAGTTGCTAGAAAGAGGAAAGATTTGAGAAACACCTGAATTCCTGACATCCATTGAATCTGACATGTAAATAAAGCAAACTGTCGCAACCAGTATCGTATTCAGCTCCTTTAGCCATTAATGCATCACCTTCTTTCACGGGAAAAGAGGACAGTGGGATCTTGCTTCCTGATTCCTGGAACCCCGGCCTGCATTTTTTTCATATGAGTTAAGACGTTTTGGTTGCCTAGATACAGCTGAGCTTGTGAAAAAATGTCACTGAGCTGCTGTCATGATGGCCATTTTATTACCATGATTTATAAATGGATTATCTGTGAAAATGGTTCTAGTTTTAATCATGCCCCCTGCAGGAAAAGACCTGTTCTCATTGGTTTGTTTCAATGACACATCCAGCTACTCTGATATTTTTACAATGGTTGGCAGATGCTTTACTGCAAATGATATCCATCCTCCAGAAAGATTTAGTTAACTTCTAATATCATTAACCTCGGGATATGTATTCTGCCCACTCCTTGTCTTACTTTAGATTTCTTCTTTTGGGGCATCAAACTCCCCTTAGCTTTCCATCCCATTTTCCTCTAATTCTGTTTCAAGAAGGAAGCAATCAACAACAATAAATTGCTTCCACGGTGTTCCACATATGGGAATCAGTCTTTAATGTTTCATAAGAAATAGGTGTCAAATGGACAGTGGGCAAGGATGCACAATTTCCTCTATTTTGTGCTTCAGCAAGAGAAAGGTGATATTTTGCTGATGTGCCTGTAATCTATCATATTATTACCATAATTCATTGAGTCTGTATTGCATGCTGGTAGCATTACCTGTATTGATCCTAATTCTCAAAACAACCTTTCAAAGAAAGGATCATCATCTTCACTCGCAGTCACTCAAGAGTTAACTTTGTTAAGTGCCATAGTTCAGTGGCAACAGTGAGATTCTGATCAGGTTTCTAGAATCCTAACCTTTTCTTATTTTCATTATTATAATGTTTGTTAAATATAGAGCAGTAGGCCCATATACTCTTCAGAGTTCTACTTCCCCAACTCCCTTGGGAAAAAAGTTTTTAAAAAATTTTAAAAAGCTATACATTTCTGTGAAATAGTCGTGAGGAATCACTGTATACACCGATGTTCTGGGAGGCCCTACTTTCTGTAGACGATTTTGTTTCTTTCCCCACATGCAAATATGTGTTTGATTAATACTTGCTAACCAAAGCCTGTGCATAAAATTTTAGAAAACAGCTCCATATTATGATGCAGTGCCTATACTTAGGGATTTCTTTTTCATTTAAAAAAATTATATTTTCAGGAGTTTAATTTTATAGTATCAGTAAAATATATCAACTCTAGCACTTTTTTTTTCTGCCTTTTGAATACCCTTTTTCTCCTCTCCAGCTCATCCTGTTACTCTCCCTCCTTATGATGTTTAACCATTATCATCATCTTTTTTTCTTCATCATCATCATGAACTCTAGTTGAGCACAAATGCCATGTGAGTACCATGCTTCTTCTCTTTGTTCTAACGACTTTATAAAGTTTAGAGAGATTAAATACATATTTTTTTTCCCAAGATAACAGACCTAGAAAGTGGCTGAGCAGAGTCAAACCCATGAATTACGTTTGAATCTTGGCCGTAGTATCACAAGAAAGTGGGCCTAGGCATCATTTAATCCTAGTCGATCCTTTGTTCATGAACAATTGAGCCTTTGAGAATTTAAGAGACAAACTCAAGCATCAAAGCAAAACAGCAGTACAACAAAGAATAGAACCCTGGCTGCCTGATTACGAGGCCAGAACTTTTCAGAAAGAACTTAGTGGCACTCCTGCCAGTGTATCACATAGATTTTCTACCACTTCGTCCTCATTTTAGGAGTTCAAATATCTGAATCAGGTCATCTAGCATGTGATATGCTCCACACTTTGATGTGTTTTATAACTACATGGAAACTCCATTTTTAATTAACCAACAGTGATTAGCATATCAGTTATTCTGACATTTTTACAAACAACTTGAACCAAAAATTTGACTAAATGAGCATGAATTCAGAACTATTAAATTTCTGTTTAAATAGAGATTCATCTAAACTGCCAGTTCACTATCAAAAAGTAAAAGTATCCCTTTCTAAGACTTAGCTTGGAATTGGTTTTAAAAACTGCCTGTAACTTTTGCTTCATATATTCTTCTTACCTCTGTGAAATTGTCTGATCACCTGAATGATAATAAAATAAAATAAAATAATCTTAGGTTCAACTGTAAGATTTTGTCAGACATGATAAATATTTTAATACATCTTAAATTTTGAACTTTTGTAAGATTTAGGATTTCCTTTATAAGCAAAAACATACTAGAGTCATACTCTTTTCAGGAAATACAGATATACACGGATCTGACCTGAATTGAAATGTGTTTATTTTCACTTCTTAACACTGATTTTTTAGGGGAGATTAAGTATGAATTTTACAAACAGTGATGCTTTCTAGCATCACAACATTATTCGTGGACTATTAATTGTATCTACTGCGACAGGGTAGTAAAAGTAACAGAAAATGCCTAAGCCACTCAGGAGATGACTAGTCAAAAAATAAAGAAAATCTAGATTCGAAATTGTAGCATGATAACCACCAAAGGTAGACATATTCACTATGTAGCAACACGAAGTAAAGGGAAGAGAATACATGTGTTTTGAAGTTGAGAGATCTATTTCTCCAATGATTGTTCATCTTTTGGTAAGGTTATTAATTTCTGCAAGCCTTTAAATATCTTTATCAGGCATTTACAGAGCAATTGCAATGCCTCCCTTATAGTTTCACTCTGAAAATTCAAGATAATTGTAGTAAAGTTTCTAACCAAAGTTCTCACAGTGGGAACTCATTAAAGGGGGTGATGTTACATCACCTTGTGATTGACATTTGCATAAAAATGGTATTGCAAGGTCAGGTTTGGTGTCCAGTGGGTTAGGAAATGGACAGAGAAAAGCCAGTGTTTTAAAGATTTGAGAGTCTTGGTTATGTCTCTTTCTTAGAGTTTGGACAGATAATTGATACCTAAAGAAGTCCAAACATATTTACTTTATTTATGGACTATAGTCTTATTGGTGTTAATCAAATTGGAAACACTTCATTATATTTTAAGGTATTACAATGAATAAATCAATGATTGAGAAAACCATGCCTGTTACAGAGAATAGTCATGGAATAAATTGAGTTAAAATTGAATGGCCCTCAGCAGGTTATCCGATCTTTGAAAGATCGAAAGCAGGACAGTATGTGTAAATATCATGAGGTGGTTTGGATGTATGTTCTGTGCCAATATTCTCATGTTCTGATTTCTAGGTTGCATGACACTAATAACAATAATAACATGTACTATTTATGTGTATGCACACATATAATCAGCTTTGGAAAATACTAATTGTTATTAGAGTTATTAGCTACTAACTTGACACTTGTGTCTATTTATATTCCCAAAATAATAACATTAGAACAGAATATCAGGTTAATAGTCCATATCTTCTGTTTGTCAATATGGCAACAGTCATATACCCAAGAAGCAAAGTCCTTAACATTAGTAAAGAAAAAGAAAAAAGAAAAACATAAATAAACTGAAAGTCACTACTAGTGTCACCATCATTGAATCTGTTTGACCCAACACAGTATAGGATAGTAAGTCTATTTACATATAGCCTAATGGTTGGCTCAGAAATTAACTGCTCTCCTGAATCTCAGACCTGCTTATGGTATAACCGATTCCCAATATTAAACTTCACACACACACACACACTCACACACACTCATGTACATGCACACACACACATCATTCAATTCTTGTAGAGAGTATTATGAGCTTGTACTTTAAGTCAATACTTTGATCTGTTTGGGTTTTCAAATATGAATTAAAAATTGAATACTTCTAGATATGACTTCATTGTTTCCAAAGATGACGGTTCTATTACATTAGAGTAATCCTCATGCTTTCTTTTCATTTCTCTTTCCATACATAAATTACTTTATGGCTTTAATAATTAAAAGTAAGGTTTTTCAGCATGCTGTTTTGTTTTCTACTCTTCTGTATCAGTTGTCTCTCTTAAATTAGTAGAAAGTAAACCCTTTAGAAAAAAGCAAGTGAGGGAGAATTTATTGAGAACCCATTATGTGCCAGGCATGGAAAAAAGACACATGACAATGATGATTTCCCTGTCTTCTCAGTCATCCCGTGAGATGGGTATAATTTTGCTCACTTGACTAATGAATAAGCTGAGGCCCGGAGAGTCTATCTTGAACCAATAAGTGGCAGCAGAGCTAAGCTTTGAACATGAACTTAACGATTGCAAACCTCAGTGTTTCTCACTTGTTCTTCTAGATATTAGAGACGTAACTCCTTTTCTATTTAACTTGTCAGTCATATAGAATGCCTAGCCCAGTTTTTTCATAGAGGGCCTCAATAAATGTCAGTTAATGGTGACAAAACAAGACTGGGTCAATGAAATCACGATTAAAGCTTGGCTTTGTTTTATTGGTGAAATTAATGAGAAACCAGAGTGAAAAAAAAATCAATGTATCTGTTTTTCTCTGAATGAGAAACTCATGTGGGGACTTGGCAGTCATACAGAAGAGATTCTTTTACTGGTAGATGTAGTAGGGCCTTCTCTGTCATTTCTTTCATCAGTAACACCAAGCTATCCTGACATCATCATCATCAACATCAGTTGCTGATCCTGATTCCTTCCTTATGATTAAGGTCACTCTACTGAAGGTCACTAGAAATGCCCTTCTGGTCCAGAGAATCCGGTAACTTTTTTTGGAAATTGTCTCTTGTATCTTAATGGTCTTCAGGTTACTGTTATTGAAAAACTGACTTTCCTGTAAAAGTGAAAGAGTTGGTGTTTATTGCCAAAACCATCAACACATTGGATGTCTTTACTTGTGATTTATTTTGAAAGATAAGACATTTTTTTAGAAAATGCTGCAAATGCCACACAAGCTGATACTTCTTCAAATATAAATATATACACACGCGCACACACATACACAGACAGACATAGGAGAGAGAGAGAAGGAGAGAGAGAGAGGGAGAGAAAGAAAGATTGAGAGAGAGATGCAGGTTTCATTATTGACACCACTTAAAATTTCATAGATTCAACCATGTAAAAAATTTAAGCAGTGCAACTTTTTCCAAACTGATTAAAATTGCAATATGAATACATGAGAAATGTATCTTTGCACATAGGATTTCATTCTATTTCTGGAATAAGCTTGAATTCTCACAAAGTCAGTATGATTACAAAGAAGGCATATACGAATGTATAGACTATGATTACACACAAACTTTGAAGCTATCTGAACAGCATGTGCACAAATCTTTATGCAGCAACACAGAGAGGCGAATTATCTCTTACAATGAAGTGGGAAGACAAGGACAAGTTAATCATCAAAGAGTAAGTGAAGCAGCTCATCTCCCTTCAAAGGATTCAAGCACTTTTGCCATATGTGCTCTGAAAAGTTTAGTAATATCTAATTCTGAGCCCACTGTCTAAGTTAAGCACCATGAGCCTCCCAGAGACCCAGGCATTAAGGCTCTAAAGTTTTCTTTTTCTCTTCTCTCATTTTGCTGTTTTAAGTAATCCAGCAGTAAAGAAGGAAGTATACTGTAGTGGCTAGGGCTCTGCAGTCAGACTCTGCAGAGCTCAGACTCTGAAGTCAGAACAAACTTTATGACATCTGTCAGCTACTTGTCAATATTTTAATCTCATCACTTGGAACAGTGTCTCCTCAGCAAAACACTTGGCAGAATATCCCTTTGCCAAATATCTATCAGTTAAATTCCAAACTTGTTTTACCTCTGGATCTTAGTTTTTTTGTTTTGTTCTGTGTTAGAGATGAATAATGATATTTACCTCACAAAATGAGTGAGAAATTAAACAAGAATATCAATAGAAGTTAATTGGATCTAATACAAGAAGAATGCTGTAATAAACTTATCTAAAGGTGTAATGTCCTACCTCAGAAGGTAGGAAACCTCTATCAATAGAGTTATTTCAGAAGTTAAATATTTATTGTGTGTGGATGATCTGGAGAAAAAAATTACATATGGCAGAGCAAGGGGGAAAGTGAAGTTTCAATGCTAAGATGAACTTGAATGCAATCCTCATGGGTTTGGATCTGGAGCACTAGTCAAGTCTACCAGGCAATCATAGGAAATCCCTGTGCTATCATTTTCCTATGAAATCAACTGGAATGGTGTTTTCAAGTCCTAATTTTAATCTTAGTCTCATAGACTTTTGAAGCTGGAAGGAACCTTAGAAATGATCTAGGCCAGGTTCTACAGAGAGGTTTCACTAACATGGCTGCCTGGGACGGGGAGCTGGAAAGAAGCCTGAGACTATATCCTGGCTCTGCAGAGAATGGAGCCTGATACTGCAAGCGAGAGTATCTGCTCCATTACTAACGTCTGCTATGGACGAGGGATCAGAGTAGTAGTGAGAGAAAGGTTTGTGCGCGTATAGCAAGTAGCCGAGTATGTGCTGCTTCCTCACCTCGTAACTGAGGCTAGAAGATGCCAGAGTTCCCCCAATGACAACTAAGTCAAGAAAGAGGGCATTGGGTTTTATCAGTGATGTGTAGTGAATAAACTGCCTCTATGCAGCATTTCTGCCTACCTTTTGTGAGCCCTTTCTTCAGTTCGTATAACCCATATATACAAAAATTGACACGAATGCTAATTGTTCAGATGATTCTGTAGTAATATCACTTACCTGGCACTTATAATGTGTTTGGCACTGTTCTAAGTATTTACTATATTCAGTTCATTTTATCTTCATAATAACTTCACGATGTTTCCGTTTCTTACAGTTTTATTTTGAAAACTCACATTTTACAGATGGGGAAAGTAAACTCAAGGTTACATATCTTGCCTAAGGTCCTGTGACAGGCAGCAGAGCTAGGATTTGATCCCAGGCAGCCCAGACCCAGAGTCCAGGCTCTTAACTATGGTTTGCCTTTATAAGATGCTTGTTCCTCTCACAAATAATTAATGACAGAGGCTCTTTATAATACCTTCAGGATGTCTCTGGATGTACTGGGAGATTCTTCTGAACATTTCAGTGTTGTACTACTCTTTTAACACCTTAAGTATCAGAGAAAGAAGTGTGTACAAACCACTCAGAAGAGGCTGATCGTTGTCAAAATAGCTTTAAGAAATAAAGAGAAATAAAATTCCCAGCTTCTTCAAGCCAAATAAAGAGTTTCTTTTATGAGGAAATAAGACAAATGAGGACAAAACCAATCCTAAAATTTGTTTAGACTTAATTATGGGAGACATTGGCAGAATAGTGCGGACCCTCTCTCCTTTTGAATTCACTCATTTTCACAAGGAAAGCTCCTCTTTTTGACCTGCTGTGCCGTGACAATTATTTTTTTGAAAGTTCTTAAAAGAAATTAGCAAAATAAGCTGTTTACAATAAAGCATTTTCTTTATAAAGGACACATGCCTTAACCACAGCAATCCTCCAAATTGTATGCAACATACTAATTACAAAGAAACCCAGGTTTTGTTAAGTATAGGCTTTTAATGAAAGAAACATAGTCATAAGACTAACTGCAGCTGTTGAGAAAAAAAAATAAAAGGTCGAAATAATAGGGTAAACTAGGAAAGAATGATAGAACTAAATCTGCTTACAATGAGATTTGTGGACTTGTGCCAGCAAAATCAAAGGAAGGAGGTTCTAAATCTTGTGTTTTACCATTTGAGGACAGTGTGTGCGTGCTTACATGAAAACATACGATCCCCAACTTTCCCCAGCATCAGTTGGCAAGACAAACTCAAGCCACTTAAGCCTAGAATAAAGAAACCCTCTTTATTCAAAGAGCAACGGTATGAGAAGTCAAGAACACTGTATTATAACAAGAATCGTGAAGAATTTTTAAAAATTGTGTTCTGAGCAGAATGCCTAAAGGTCCTGTAAAGCACAGGAGGGACACAAATGCCAACAGATGGAAGGGACATGAAATAATATTCATGGAAGATACAGGAAGGATTAAAAAGACGATACAAGGCCAGAGGGGTTTACTTGCAATGATCATCTAGGCTTAGAGGAGAATCCTCTCTCCCCTTTGGTCTCCCACTATCTTAGAGTCCTCCTGTTGAAACTATCTTAGAGTCCTCTAGACACTCTTTAATATTCCCCTTCTCCTACTTCTCACCTTCAGAGTATTTGCTGTTTTTGTTTCTTCAGAGTATTTGCCATTATCAGAAATTTCTTAATAGTGTCTATAATTATTTGACAATTAATTGCCTTTCTTTCCTACTAAAAGTAAGCTTAGTGAGAGGTAGAACCTTGTCTGTTTTATTAAGTACATATTCTTAATGTAGAGAATAATGTCTAGAATGTACCAGGTTTGGGATGAAATTTTTTATTTTTATTTATTTATTTATTTATTTATTTTATTATGACGACATTGGTTAATGAAATCCAGTAAGTTTCAAGTGTACAATTCAACAGTAAGCTATATATATTTTGCATTGTATGTTCATTGTCCATAGTTAGATTTCTTTCTGTCACCACATATTTGACCCCTTTTATCCCATCTACCTCCACCCTTCCCCCTACCCTCTGGCAACCGCTAGTCTATTGTCCATATCCATGAGTCTCTCTTTGTCATGTTTTTTTGTCACTTTTAGCTTAATACCCCCCATATAAGTGATGTCATGTGTGGTTTTCAACTTTTTCTTTCTGGCTCATTTCGCTTAGCATGTTTATCTCAGGGTGCATCCATGTAGTCACAAATGGCAGTATTTCATCTCTTCTTACGGATGAGTAATATTCCATTGTATATACGTACCACATATTCTTTATGCAATCATCTATTTTAGGATACTTGGGTTGTGTATTTTCATTTTCATTTCCCTAATAGATAGCAATGTTGAGCATCCTTTCATATGTTTGTTGGCCTTTTGTATGTCTTCCTGGGAGAAGTGACTGTTCAGGTCCTCGGACCATTTTCTAATTGGATTATTTTGCTGTTGTTATTGTCATTGAGTTGTATGAGTTCTTCGTATATTTTGGATATTAGGCCCATATCAGAGGTTTTGCTTGCAAATATATTTTTCCATTTGGATGATTGTCTCTTTATCTTGTTGATGAGTTTTTGTTTGTTTGTTTGTTTGTGTTTCTTTTATTTTTTTTTTTTGCTGCACAGAAGCTTTTTAGTTTGATGTAGTCCCATTCATTTATTTTTGCTGTTACTTCCCTTGCCTTTGAGATCAAATTCATAAAATCCTCCTTAAGTCCAAGGTCTGTGAGTTTAGTTCCTATGTTTTCTTCTGTGCAATTTATTGTTTGAGATGAAATATTTTAAATGAATAAACATCCCTCACAGGAATGATCCCCTTTATAAGGAGATGTAAGGCTCTTCATTATAAAAAGAACAAGGTTATGAGGCAAGAGTTTGGCAGTCTTGAAGGAACTAGAGTCAATGAGTAGGATAATATCTTCTGGATAAGGCAGAATCCCAGGTGCCAGTCGTCTTCCCAGGGGAAGAAAACACAGATGGGTCTCATGGTAGGTGGATCGGTTGCTCACACTCTTCTTCCAATTAGTTATTATTTAACATATATTGAGTAATTACTAGATGATACATATGAGACATTAGTTGGACAGTTGTTGGACAATAAATAATGCCCAATCACTCTATTCAAAGAACTCGTGGTCTAGAGAGAAAGACAAATGAGTGACAGGGCAACTGCAGCACAGAGGGAGAATGCAGATGGCGTTGGGCAGGGACAGATACTGGGGAGACCCCTGAGCTACATTATTAAGGCTTTTCTAAACTCTGGTTATCAGGTAAGACCTTAGAACATGGATCATGGACTAAAGACCACTTATGAGCAGAAGAATCAGTTATCTGAATTATGAGGAATTAGGGAATGGAGAGTTATAAAATAAGAAGACATTTTCCTTTTTTCTTTGCATGGGAGTAGAGTTAGTGTAGGGTGAGTTGGAAACCTGTCTAAAGCCTAAAGCTGTGCTTTCCAATATGGTAATCATTATTCATATGTAGCTATTTTACATTAAATCTTAATTAATTTAATTCGAATTAAATTATAACTTTTTCTCATTTCAAGTGCTCAGTAGCCACATATGACTACTGATTACCATACTGGAAAGCACAAGCATAGACCATTCCCATCACCACAGAAACTTCTACTGGACAGTGCTGGTCTAGAGAGTACTGCCTGTTCTCTGCTTTCCTTGCCTACATCAAGGTCAAGTGACCAGTTTTTCATGGCTCATGGCACTCAAACCTCTCTAACATCATTTATTCATTGCTTAATTCATTTACTCAGTTTTTTTTTTTTTAAGAGGCTATTATATACCATTACTGTTCTATGATTTGGGGATCCAAAAATGAATAGGCCATGGAACATAAGTCTTGCCAAAGAAGCAAAAATTAAATAAATAAATATATCTAGAAACAGTATACTTTTTAGGTAGTGACATACGGTCTAAAGAAACTTTAGTTGGTTCAAATTAGTTCAAGTGTAGCCATCCCATGTCCTGATCTCTTCTTCCTAGAGGTGATAACAGTAGTACCGAAATTAAAATCTTTATCCTACAGTCTGCTTCTGTAATATAAGGCATTTCTTCCAAGAGCCTGGACATTATACTTTTTCAAAGACCATATTTTCCAGTCCAAATAACAGAGCAAATAATCTTTAAAATGCTTTTATTTTATTTTCATTTTCTAGATTTGTGAACATATTGATAGAAAGTATGACAAAGGAATAGGGTTCTGTTGAAAAAATATGGATGTTTAAATATTTAGGAGATTATCAGTAATGAGACTGATACTCTAAAGTGTACTGCATTGCCAGCATTTTTTGGATATTGTATTCAATAAATTTCTTAAGATATTTAATACTTTAATATAATATAAGCTTTATATTAGATGATTTTGCCCAACTGTAGCCTTGAATTATGTTTTCCGAGCACATCTGAGGTAGGCTAGGCTATGCTATGATGTTCAATAGGTTAGGTATATTAAATACATGTTTGACATACATCATTTTCAACTTACCATGAATTCATTGAGATATAATAACCCTATTGTAAATCAAGGAGCATCTGTACAAGAAAAATACTGTGGTGTTTATGGGTGCAACCTCTGTAGGCAAATATCACAGGTTCAAGTCTTCACTCTGTTTCTTCTCAGCAATGTGAACTTAGACAATGCCTTATGTTTAAATTTCTTTATCTTTAAATAGGAATAATAATAGTACTGACTTCATATGGTTGTGTAAATTGAATGTTAATATATATAAAATACATAGAATCTGCCTTTTACATGAGTTATTATTAGTATGTCTAATATCCTCTCCAGTTTTTGGATCAGAGTATACACATAACAAATATGTTGAATGGAGAAGAGAGAAAAAAGAGGGAGAGGGAGAAAGCACACAGGAGAGAAGAGAAAAAAAGAGAGAAAAGATTCGCCGAGAGCACCAAGAAGTGCTAGAAGAAAACAGATATTCAGTTATGAAGAATAACCGCACTTTCTACTTACAAGCAAAGAAGTGTGGCTCTAAAAATGATTGGCGCATTTTTTTTTCAAAAGGAACTAGCAACAAAGTTGATGTATTAAAAAAAAAAAAAAAGAAAGAAAAAAAAAAAACGCTGCCAGGATCTTATCCAAATAAATACATTTGGAAAAGAATCCATCTCTCTACTATGTGAAAATAATGAAAAGATGTGCAGCAATGACACATTTCAAGAATAAATTTGAAGCGAATTGTTTCATACAATTTCACAAAGGGACCTGAGGGAAGGAGAGCCTATTCGGTAATTAAACCGGTTGTCACCCTCCCTCATTGGCAGATCTATGGAGATGTCACTTCAGGGAATTTGATGACTTCTCTCCCATGGGAGCACTTTGCTTTGGGGAATCTGAAGCTTTACTTAAAGAGGTCATTTGCTCCAAATATTCAAAGAGTGATTACAGCAGTGACAGGTTTTCTTCTTATTGTAAGACATGTGGCACACCTTTCATTTATTCACATATCAAGCCAAGTTGGATTTGTTCTGTGGATGTAGATATATTCTAAATGTTTCAGAATAAAGGTTTCAGATATATATATATATATATATTTTTTTTTAAATGAAATGGAAAGAATGGAAACTGGTGCTATTTTTATGTTCTCTGAATCCAGCCATCATTCCTGATTAAAATTAACGTTGTGTGGAGGACAAAAGGAGAGACCTTTTTGGTGTGAGTACAGCTATTTGAGAAGTGCTGCAGGGTCTCTTACTGGAGAGTGTGAATCTGGAGATCAAAGTGAGAAAACCACCTGTCCAATCGTGTGTGGATGGGGCATAGGAGTAAATAACACAAAGATACAGCATCAAAGAGGGATTAATGAACCGGGTAAGGAAAGAAAGGGACAGTAGTCAGAACAGATAACTAGGAGGTCAGATTTTCTTTCTCAAGGTTAAGGGTGAGAAAGGGCAACATCTTCAATTTGGTTTTTACAGGTAACCGAGATGCAAACGAGCAGGTAGCAGGTGCATCGTCAGAGACAGACACTGTGTTCGTACTTCTCTGACCTCATCCATTTTACTTCATAAGGAAATACTTGACAGGACTAGTATTGCAGGGGGATTGGAATATCAGACCTTGGAGCAATCCAAGCCTGATATTTAGCACCTTGGAAAATGTACTTAGTCACTCTTTACCTTAGTTTCCTAATTTTGTAAAAGGGCGATTAAAAATAGCAGTAACCTAAAAAGTTATTGTGAAATTAAATAAATAATGTTTTGTAAGTGCTTACCACAGAGTCTGACACAAAATAAACCCTTAAATAATGTTAGTTGCTATGACCACCACCACTATTCGAATGTCTACCACTTTACATAGCAGTCTTTTCTCCTGTACTTATATAGGTGGCATTGTACAAATACGTATATTTTTCTACTGTAGTCTATGAACTGCATGTTCAAGAAGTTACAACTTATGTGAAATATTCCCTTTACAACATTGAAAAAAGTTCATCAAAACAGTAAAATGCACATTATGGGATTTTCATTAGTATAAATTTTATTTCAAAATTCTAACATAAATGGAAAGCCAAATAAATGTTTACAGAGACCAGTGAGAGGAATAGGTGAGAAAAACAAAACAAAACAAACAACCAAATAAACCTAAGTAATTAGAGAATTTTTCATATAGGGAGATTTTTAACCCACTATAATCAGAAGGCCTTGTGTTTTTCATTTCTCAGAATAAATGTGTCCAGATACATGCATTTGAGCTTACTCAGTCAGATGGTACCCACTTTGTAAAAGAGCTAGTTTATATTAGAGAGGAAGTCTGGGGCCAAGGAACATTGCAAAGGATACAAATCTGTGAGAAGATAATAAATTTAAGGGAGATCCTTGCAGCCCAACTGTTGCAAACCAACTTTATCTCAACATGACATGCTAAATCATTACTTCCATATCTAATATGCCTCCTCCGGGCACCTCTGCACCCCTCCTACTGCTCAGTACACACCGCTGTCAAACCATGAGCCATGTTGCTCATACTGCTCAGTACACACCTCTGTCAAACCATGAGCCATGTAGGAGCTAGTTACGTATGGGTTTCTTCCCTGTACTTTTAGCTCCCAAGAGACAAATGGAATATATAATTAGGTTATTTATAGTACTTGCTAAGCCTTGGAAAAATAGTTGTGGAAAGAAGATAATCTCTTATCAACATTATGAACTGCATTGATCACAAATGCAAAAATGGCATGCAATATCTCTTAATGAGTATTTCTAAAACAAAAGGGATGGTGGTAGATTCCTTTTAAATATGCCAGAAAATGCTAAGATTGTAGTTTTCCATCCTTTGACCAAGAAGTTAAATATGGATATTTTGTAATCTTCAAAATATATCTGCCAGTAGAGGGATGGGGAATAGATATATTACATTTCCCTGAGTAAGCAAGCATTACCTTGGGTCATTAGAGTTTGACCTGGCATGTAACCTTGTATAAAAGTTGTCAAAATCCATTGTAATAATGTTAAATCAGTTAGTGATGAGAATTGAAGTTGAATCTAACTTATATATATTTGAGTTTTTTTATTCTCCTGAAGTTGTAAATCTGAAAATTTATAAAAGATTTTCACCCTAGATTGTATAAATCATTAATTGATGATTAAATTTAAAAGCATACATTTGTTTATCGAACAATCTATGACTTCTTATAATACCTATAGAACACAAGAGGGATCTTAAATTCTATTAACTAGTAGAGAACAAAAGGGCAACTACATCCTAACATTTTTCTTATTCAGGCAATGAAAGCAATAAACTTACTTTTGCTTTTCTTTCTGTCAAGGACAAAACATGAAAAGGCAATGCATTTGTATCAGGGTGCTGATGATATTTATAACCTCAGCTACTTTTAGATTGCCTTCATTATAATTTTATCCTCAATTATCCTTTATTAGATTATGTTTAAAAATTTAAGCTAACCTCATTATTTTGGAGAGAGGCAGGACACAAATCCTATATTAATAATAAGAAATATGGTGGCTTAAAGAATTTTTTTGTATTCAGAATGAACTTCATTTTTTCCTACCTTAAACGTAAACAATACACATTTTAGTCAATGTGCATTTAGTATGGAAACAGCTGCTTTCTTAAAGTACAGCATATGTTTGCTTTATATTTTTTATTTTTATAAACTATTTAACTCTTTAATTTCCCAATATAAAATCTATAAATAGAAGATCTGAAATTTTTATTATTAAATAATAATCAAAAGTCCATTTGAAAAAATACATCTAACAATATATCTAAAAGAAAATAATTCATTTTATTCTATTTATTTGTATGTCATTTTGTCATTCTTATAATGCATTAGTCTGTCAAAACTATATTGAGACTGTTAAAATCTTGTTTCTATCAATTTACCTAGTTATTTAAAAGTTATAATTTTTAAATCTACTGGTATCTTATTTAATAATGGTGCATAAAGTATTATATTGTTGTTGGTTTCTGTAAGTTTTACAATACAGTGCTTTTGTTTAATCATTTATTCTTTGCTATTTTTCCAAATATAGTTTTGTAGAATTTTTCTCATTGAAATTGCCTAAAAAATTTCCAAACTTTTAACGCACTTTGCATTTTTATTGCATCTCTTCCAAGAAAATTTCACTTAAATATTTTTACCAAATCTCAGTCTTAGAATTTAGATTCATGTTTATTTAAATAAATGTTGTAATTGATATACCACTATCATTTCAGTTTTCATTGCTCATGTTATGTTCTATTTTGACTATCTTACATTTTTATTAATTATGTATGCCATGTTTTACATCTTCTTTGGTTGCTGTTTACCTCTTCATAAGTTTGAAGATAGTTTACACATTTTGATTGTATTATTAATGGTGACTATCATTACATTTTTGTAAAATAATAGTCAAAATTAATATTTGATTATAGATTTCAGTTTCTTCTATGCAACTCGCATAATTTATTAGGTGGGGAGTGGCCATACAGCTTATTTTCATCAAGTAGGCTTTGGAATCAGAGGTGTATTTTGATCCAACTCTGCTAACTACACCTTGGGTGAATTATTTACTCTTTCTGAACCTTTTTTCTTGGATGATGTTGATAAACTGACTTACCTTACAGGGATTTTGGAAGAATAAAATGGCATATTAATCACTTAATGCACAAAATAGCATACCCAAAGCTCTTAATGATTAATCATTATTATTATAACCTTAAAAGCACCATCATACTTAACATCACCATATTTTTTTCTTCTCATTTCCTTGATTCTAGCTTAGTTTTTAAAAATATTATCAGGAATTTAAAATTACTTTCATACTTATGTTTTCTTTGTAACATTGAAAAAACTTCTTTTTCAATATTTTCATTTCTCCAGAGCCTCTTTTCTTCCTACATCCACACAAATAAAAACCATGCAACGTTAATTCTTGGAGAGCAGGAGTATAATTAAATTTCTCTTAAATCAAGTGTATTTTTCTTCTGTCTCAAATATCAGGCACTTTATAACATTATATGCCTGTGTCAGTCAAATATGCAACTTCGCTCTAATATACATATGATTTTTTAAAAAGTTTTATCTACTTGTCTCTCATTAAATTGAGACATTGTAAATAAAGGTGAGTAATTATAAAATACTATGTTATTTTCTCATAATTTACTTAAAAGAAAATTAATAATTTAAAGCAAAAAGCATAGTAATGTATCTTAAGGTTTATAACAATAAACTATTATATAGAAGAAAAAGGAGAATTGAAAGGGTAAAAAACCTCCATGACTATATTAATAAATGAAAAACCAGACTTCATAACAGAATATTAAGAGAGACAAATAGGAAATTACTTAATGATACATGAATCAATTCACTGGAAAGACAATGCAATTCTAAATAGCTCTTTATCTGATAAAAGGTAATCAAAATTCAGTAAGCAAGATGTCAGAACTAAAGGGACAAATAAATATATATATTTAGATATTTTTATACCCTTGTTTCAGTAATTAATGGAACTAGTTGCCCAAAAAAATTTTTTTAGTAAGTACATGAAAGAGCTAAACATCTTCAACCTACTTGACCTAATTGGTATGTATAGAACATTACAATCAAAATTCACAAAATACACATACTTTTCAAGAGCCCATTTAATACTGTTCAAGAAAGACCATATACTTGCCCATAAAATAAGTTTAAATACATTTAAAAAAAATCAAACTCTTATAGAGTAGTCTCTGTGAAATTTTTGTAGAAATCAGTAACATTAAAATTCTTCCAAAATCTGTAGATATTTGCAAACTGAATACAAATTTGTAAATGATTCATAAGTCAAACAAGAAAATAAAACTATTTTGAACTACATGAAAATGAAAAGGCTAGCATATTAAAATCTGACATATAGCTACAACAGTTCTTAGAGGGGGAAATTATAGCTTTAAATGACTATTAGAAAAGAAGAAATGTTTAAAAACAATTACCTATCATCTTTCACCTTAAGAAGCCAAAATAAACCCCCAAATAGTAAAATGCTAGAAGTAATAAAAAGCAAAAACAAACAAAAAAAAAACAACAAAAAAAAACCCAATGAAATAGAAAGTAAAATTAGTAATAAGAATTAGGAATGCCAAAGGCTGGATCTTTGAAAAGATCGATAAAACTAATACTTAGTAAGAAAAACAGAGAGAACAAATTCCCATATCAGAAACGAGAGTGAATAAATCAGTGTTTATCCCACAAGCATGAAATGATAGTAAAGGAATATTATGAACCACTTTATGTTAATGCATTCTACAAGGTAGATGGAAGAAGAAATTTCTTAAAAACAAGTTGCCAAAACTGATGAAATAGAAGATCTGAATGTCCTAAATTTATTAAATAAATCAAATTTCTATTAACAAACTTGCCCACAAAGAAATCTACATGAATGCGAACGTTATCAAATAAAGAAGTAGTAACAGTTTTACTCAAACACTCAAACTTTTTCAGTAAGTAAAAGCAGAACGGACACTTTCCAACTCATTTTATGAGGTCAGCATAACCCTTACACACAAAATCTAACAGTGACAAATAAAATAAATAAATAAATAAATAAACCAAATTATATCCCTCAAGAATCTGGAAGCAAACAAACCCTGAATTAAATATTAGCAACTCAAAAAATGTATATAATTATCAACATTATATATGTGTATGTGTATATCAAAAGTGATCTACCACACAGTAGTAAATGTTCCTAAATCTCAGCTCTCTACATCCAGTCTTTTGATTTAATTTTTTAATAGTTCTATCCTGCAAATTTGAGGACACTTTCAATAGAAAATTTGTTTATTCTCTTATATTTTCCATAAATCCTTTTATGAAGCAGCCAAACTGAAACATATGCACTTTCATGTATATACTCATATATTCCATGATTTCCTTACTTTTTCCATTCAGTTTTACATATCTATCTTTCAGATCCCTGCTTAAAAGCCAGGCCATTCACTAGGACATGTCAGATTCCTACAAAGGAAATATGTAGCTCCTATTATCACATTTTCATGACCTCTGCTCTCCAGTCTCCTACATTCCTCCCTCTCTTTCACAGAACGTTTCATAGTCTTATGGTACTTATCTTTTTAAAGCAGTAATTTATACATTTAGACACTTTTTCGATCCTGCAATTGATTCAACAAAATTTATACACAAATTGCCTGTTACATTCAAGTAATGTGAATATTTATTTGTATACGTGTCATCTCCCTTACTGTGTTATATAGAGTTGCTACTTCCTGAATCACAGTATCTCCTTAGCTTACAACTGCGGAGTTGAAGATCAACTTAACTTTCTATCTTCAGAGCCCATAGTGCCTAGTAGAGAGTCTTACACTTGCTCTTAATGTACATTTGTTAATTTCTGAACTAATATGGAAACACCTAGTCTTAGAAGCTATTTTGTGATTTTCTAATACATCTCAAACTCAGAGTCACCTCTTCTAAATAGTTTCATATGCTGCAATGCTCCACTGCATTTACCTTAATGTAGCGCTGGCTATGTCATACCTTAGTTTTTTGGCTAATGGCTTGGTTTATGAATGAGAGAATAAACTGTTCTCTTAGCTCCTAAACACTTTCTTGAGGACTACTCCCTTCGTAGTTAATGTATTTCTTTCAGTTAAAAAAATAAACACAAAAATAAATGACCCTATTAGCTTGTAATTGTCATCTCCTGGGGTTGGTTTCAGTGCCTAATGGGGAATTTTTTCCTCTGAAAGAGGTCTAAATTGGTCCTGTTGTCCAATATGAACCACATATTCTAGTAAATATCTGTGCCAATAATTAATAAAACAGCTTGTCAGTCTCTGTAAGGTCAGTGGCACATTCCACTGTCTGTCTTGCTTGCCTGCAGTAACTTCCTCTTTGGCCGAATTTTCAAATTAAACCTTTAAAGGAAAATAAGGTCTCCAAAGATAGCCAAGCATCAGAAAACATTGCAAGAAAAAAATTGTATTCTCTTAGGTATAAAATATTTTTGAAGTGGGTGCATTTTATTTATTCCTCTATCTTATTCTTTATTCTATCTGACAGGCATAAATTCAAAGGTGTCCTTGTCTCTTACCATTTGTGAATGTGCCCAATTATGTGTACCTCAGTCATTTACTGAATGTGACATTCACCTGGTTACCAGCTATTATATATATATAAACCTAAGTCAAATTTAATAATGATTTCAAAGTGCCAAGTTCTGTGTTGATATATAAGACAAGGTAACATGTTAAGCATTTTAAGGCAGGCTAACACAATTGCATGGGAGTTCAGAGGAAATACTACTGCCTTGTATTGTGGGATACACACACACACACACACACACACACAATTTTTTTTTAGTCAAGAAGACATAAATTTCAATCCACGCTGTGTTATTGACTAGTTGATGACTTTGAGCAATGTAATTGCCTTTTTTTGCCTGTTTCCTAAACTATTTAGTGAGAGACAATTTTAATGTAAAGAATTGTTCTAAAGACTAAA
This sequence comes from Pteropus medius, assembly GCF_902729225.1. NCBI lineage: Eukaryota > Metazoa > Chordata > Mammalia > Chiroptera > Pteropodidae > Pteropus > Pteropus medius. The sequence goes on from NW_024349801.1 coordinate 16,487,816, forward strand.
TAAGATGACAGTTGTAAGGAACCCAGCAGGGCACTTGGCTTGGAGTCAGTGACCAATAAATATTCAGGGAATCCATTTTTTTATTTGATGCCTTCAGAAGACTTCCTGTAAGGGAAGTGGACATTTGAATTAGATTTCGAAGTATGAATGGGATTTCAAAGTATAGGCCATGGTGATAGCAAAGTTTTCAGAGTAAACATGTTCAATATTAAGATTTTTACATTATTACCCTAATTTATTAAAAATGATATGTTACATGGAAGAGCAAGTAAAACGGCAGGTGCACAAGAATACTGTAGTGTAATACCTTAAATTTGACCTTCCGTGTTGTCTCTTCCCTCTCCCTCTATCTCTCTCTCCGTCTCCCTCCCAGCTTCCCTCCCTACATATCTCTCTCTCTATATATATATACTACTCTCCCATATATATATATATATATATATATATATATCTCTTTCTCTCTCTCTCTCATTCTCTCATCTTCTCATCTTCTCATCTTCTCATCTTCTCATCTTCTCATCTTCTCATCTTCTCATCTTCTCATCTTCTCATTCTCTCCCTCCCCTGACAAGAAGAAACAAAGGAAGGCAGGGATACATTCAATCATTATTCTCTCTAAACCTTTGTATACGTATTATGAGGTGAATCATTACTCTAATTATCTTGGTGAATAAGCATTATGAACTATTGCATTCTTGAGAGCTCAATAACCATTTTGTTGCTTTATTAAAGACATAATAATTACCCTCTCTTTTCTCTTGCCCATGATCCAGTGCCTAGCATCGTGCCTGACCTCATTAACCATCACTCTCTAAGTGTTTGCTGAATAAGTAAATCTGAGCTTGGATTTAATTCTTCTCTCCTTAAGTTCATTAAGTGCAAGCCAGTTATGCTATTGTCATGAAAACTCTAAATTCTGTTAATTTCTGATATACATGGTAAATAGGGTATTTGTATTCAGCCAGTGTTTCATCTGACTTGCTATCTCTTCAAATGAGCCTTGCATGGTCAAAGTCCCTTCGGAATGGAACAGCATTGATTTCATTTTTCCTCTTACAAAACCAGCAACAAATATATAAATTCCTTCTTCGTTGAAGTGTTTATATGCAAGAGATACTGCCTGTGTCTCTTTCTAAACACATATTTCCCAGCCCATTTGTTATATATTTAAATGTTTTACAGATTCTATTTTTCTACTAATTGACCTTCTGACTAAAGTAATTTGTGATCAGGAAAATAGTCACCAAAATTAATGTGTCAATTTAATATGTTTAAAGAATCTAATCAAAGCAGTTAACTTGCAGTGGAAAGCTATGAGATTCATTTTAGGAAACTAGCAAAATGATGATACTAAAAGCTGGCGAAGATAGAAAACATACACAAAGGAACTATCTCCTTTATTAATATCAAGAAAATACGTGAAAACCCTTCTCGTTTGTAGATATCATGATTCTACCCTCATTAAATGGAGTTTGCTGCTCCCTCAACCAAGAACACTTTGGAATTTCTAAATATGATCCTAAATATCCATCTAGTTATAAATGCAATAAGAAGAAAAAAGGCCCATGGCTATCTTAATTGGAGAATATATTTTTCATATAAGTTACTTTTTTTATGTGCAGAATACATATCTTAATTCCTACTTAACAGTAAAACAGTATTGACATTTGGATCAAAAATAATAAAAAACAAATTTGTACCAATATCATTTTGAACACTGTTCTGGAAATTTTGAATATTAAAAAGTACATAAAACAAAGCATAATTTAAAAAGACACAGTATCAGTATCTATAAAAAGTTATATGTTTTCCTATATTTGTAAAATAGAAAAAAATCAATATAAACCCAATGCATTCAATTTTGATATTCTCACCACAAGAGAGATTGAGGTTAAGAGTCAGCCAGTTCACCGTGTACTGAAATCTGGGAGCACCAATGGCTCATCTCTGTGTTTTAGATTCCAAGTTAATTGAAAAAGAAACACAAAGGTCAGATATACATCAAAATATAAGTACTGCTTATACCTAAAGACATGTGGAAGTTTCTCCTTGAATTAAACCCTCCTCGTCAATCATAGCCAAAGACAGCAGGAGAGAGAGTGGCTTCCACCCACTGTTATCATCCTCACAGACTGACAGCAGGGAAGAAGAGAGAGCCCTTATCTTTGACCAGTGGGCAGGCAGGTCCTGAAGGAGCCAAAAGACTGAAACCATTCACAAGATGTCACCAAATAATTTTTCATCATGTAGTGGGAAGAAGAGAGATTAGGAGAGATTGAGAGAGAGAAAGAAAGAATTGAGGAGGGTACAGAAGTTGAAAGTGTTATCCTAACATTTCTCCCTCTTAGTGGATATTAACCTGGAAAATGGAATTGAGGCAATAAGAATCTACCTCAAACTCCCCAATTTTTCACAGAACCACACTTTGTTCATGGTTACTGTATAAGGAACGTTCGCAGTTTGGGTCAATGTTCTCTATTGAAAATAGTCAACCACATCTTTACTCAAGAGTGGTGTAGACAAATATGGGTTTTTGAGTCCAGCAAACCTTGTGTAATGGATTAAAATGGCCACAAATTACTTGACATGTTTCGAGTTAAGAGGTGGGGTTGGGGGTCTATATCCCCTGTCCTTTTTTCTGGACTGGGCCTATGACTGACTCCCTTTTGACCAATAGAATATGGCAAAAATAAGGTAGTACGACTTCTGAGGCTACATCATAAATCTCTTGGAATTTTCACTCTGGGAGAAGCCAGGAAGAAGTCTGACTGTTCTAAGACTGCTATGTTGTAAGGGAGACCAAGCTAGCCATGTGGAAACACCACATGAAGAAAAAGAGATATGCCCAAACATCCCTGGCTGAGATAGTCATCCTAGCTCAGACATCAGCCATGTAAATGAAGAAGCAATGTTGGCCATGTCAGACACAGTAGAGATGATGTAGGGAAATAATGAAGTACTCAGCTGACAGTCAGAACAAAGGCCCTGAACATATAGCCCCAGTGAAACTGTCTTAGACATCTTGACTTTTCAAGCCACCGCAGCTGAAGCCTCAGTTATTAGGGAAAAGGGATAAGCAGTGCCTACTGTAGCCTGCCGTAATTCCTAACCACAAAATTTTGAGCATAGTAAATAGTAACATGATTCAGGAAAATAATTTTTAATAAAAATTAAACATTTTTATTTTGTATTTTCTCATCTTTAAAATGAGAACAAAATATTTGTGTCTTTCACATAATATAGTTGTATACATTAAATGAAGTGATACATGCAAAGTCTTGAACATTATGCTAGATACAGAGCATTCAACAAATTTAACTATGATGTTTTGGTAAGCTGAAAAATTGAAGAGTGATATAAAGAAATAACACCACAATACCGATAGAATTCTTAAATGAAATTTATGCTGAAACCAGAAATTGTCTTGCTATGGAATTTCAAGCCATTTCCAGATTGCAGCACTCCAGAAAATGTGTTTTGTGGTACCATGGCGATGTTTTAATTTTACACTTAGCGGTTAGTGATAGCGTTATATTCCAGAATAGCCATGTACATCTCCAAAAGGGATAGCATTGTCATTTCATGAAGAAACCATGACCCTGGTTTATTCTGATGAAAGGAAGAAAGGAAGTAGGGAAGGAAGAAAGGGAAAAAGGGAGAGAAGAAGGGACAGAGGGAGAGAGAGAGAGAGAAGGTAGGAAAAGAGAGATTCTGGCAGTGAGAGAGTTATATTCAATTTGAAAATTCATTTGGTATATGCATTAAGAGCTTTAAAAATGAAAATCATTTCCCTCAGCAATTCTCCTCTAGGAATTTATTTCCTTTTATACAGAAATGTAGGAAAATTTCTGTATAAAAGGATATTTATTATAGTTAATATATTAACAAAACATCAGAAATCGCTTGAAATATTCAACATAAGTAATTTATGTTTAACCTATTCTACGTATTACTATTTCATTACCATTATATTTATTGAGAGTGAAAACATAAAGGTAAAAAAATTTTAAACTCAATATGACTAATAGTAAACAAATATGTAAAGTTTACACATAATAATTGGAAAGGAATCATGATAATAATACCAGTGGTTTTTCAGAGATTTGTGAAATTATTGGTAATTTGTTTCATCTTTTTTCTTTGCTATATTTCTCAACTATCTACCATGAACATTTGTACTTATTTGATTTTATAAAAGCATAAACAAAACCAAAGTTTCTGCTTTCACTAAGGTAATAGCAATTTGTAGAATCATAAAATAGCTTATCATTATAAACATGATGAAACAAAATCCTTGGTGAAATTTATTTTTTCCTCTATAACTCTCATCTCTCATATTTGAGAACCTTTCTGACAGCTTCATTGAAGATGTTAAAAGTGAAAAGATATAAAATAGGAAAAAAATAATAGAGAACTTTTCTCCCTTTCACATCAAGGTGTGTCTTGGGAGAAATCTTCAGAGAATTTTAGTCTAGCTGCTGATTAAGTTCATTTTTATCTCCAGATAAATAACTACATATTACTGTCAGTCATATCATGGATTGAAAAAATAAGACTCTATTAAGTATAATCTCACAACCCCATTATTCATTCACAAGGTATAGTAACATTTGTAAGTTTGTTTGTTTTTTTTTCTAATAAACTCTTAGGCAGCCCATGCATTAGGCAAGATCAGAGTTTAAAGTTATCCCTATTGCTGGGATCAGATGCCTACAGCATTCTTGGAAATGTATAGACTTACCTTCATTGATCTGTTTCATATGGTCCTTCCATGCCAAGGAATGCTCACTTTTCTGAACATAGGAAAATAGGTGTTGAGAATGTGCTTGCCCATTCAGGATTTTGACAGTCCCTACAGGAGTTAAATTTCAGTAGACATATGTTTGCTGCCAGATTTTAGCAACATAGTTCTGAGCTTAGTTCTTTTTTTTCCATTGAGTTTATAAATGCTCGACAGTATGAATACAAAGGAGGCAAATAATCTTTAATGGACAAGTCTTTTCTTTGTATATGTTGTACTAAGGATCGCGAGCTTAGCTTTTTAATGGCATCTCATTTTTAATTAGTTATTGCTTTTGAAGGTCTAATGGTTGCCCTGTCCTTTACAGGGCTGAACTGGCTTTTCTTCTGTTGCTATTTAAAGGAGTTTGAGCAATTAGCTTAGTGCTCCATGCCTGGGTGAAACCATACTTATTCTTGCACAACTAGGTGCTCAGGGGCATGGACAGAGTCTGATTTGGAAAACACCTCAGAGACTGGCATGTGAGTCTCACAGATGAACAGTAGTAAGACATTAATCTGAGCTCATGCCCAAAATGAAGTTGAAAACTGCACTGTGGTCAATCACTTAGAAAAAAAAAATGTATTTAAGCACTTGTTACAAATATGAAAGTGCCACTAGCAGCATCTGTTCATGAATAAAGGTGGTTTTTACAATATTAGCCAGCAATAGTAAGAGAAGAAGGCCCTATTTCTACTCTGAACCTCTCTTGTCTTTCAAAGGACATGGGGATGTATCCCGACCCTGTTATTACACCCATCTCTCTGCTACTCAGTGCTCTACAGAATCCCCTTCAGATTCCTTCCCGATATTCCGAGGTTGCAGGAGAGTCCCATATATCTAGGACACAAAGGGGCCGAGGCATTGACTCTAAAACTATAGAAGACTGTTGTCCGGCTCAATGGACCTGAAGCTAAGAAATCTGGTTCCAGTCCTTATTCCTGAGTTACTGTGTTGTGACTTTAGGCAACAAGATACTTAGTCTTTCTGAGCCTCGGTTTCATCATCTGTAAAATAGGGATAATATTTCCAAGCACTTGGGATACTTGTGGATATAAAATGAGATCACAGCTTAAAGTTACTTTGTGCACTGAGATCTGCTAAATTATTGTGAGGAGATCTAACTGGTTTAGCAGTTAGGCTGTCTGCTCCCTGATACACTACAGTTACAAGGAATTAGAATTAAAAAGGAAAAAATTGGAGAGCCTCTCAAATGGGCATTAAACAGAGAGGTTTGGTTTAGAAATCTACTTTTAATAGGGCAAAATTCAGTGTTTGCAAACCAAAGTGAAAACTGTTTGATCCACTGTCTTGCCTTTTCGATCCCACACCTGAACCGTCATCGCTAGTTTATGAGACCTGATTACTCTGGGTGGAGAGCAGAGTGGCTCCATTCTGCCATTGATTAGAATGAGATTTAATGATCAAATGAAGGTTTATTAAAATGTGTGTTTCTAGCCAGCCGGCTTCTCACCACCCAGCAATTCGAGGAGAAACTGCCCCTGGCAGCATGAGAGACATTAACTTCTTATGTGCTTGGGGGCCGAACACAATTTCTAGGTGGCATGGGAAAAGTCCAGAAGGAAAACAGTGAAAGGAAATGAGTTTTCAGGTGGAAGAATGAGATTTCAGTGTGACAAGGGTACAATTTCCTCCCTTGAATGAAGGAACAGAGCACCGATTTCTTCCAAGTTGCAGGTGACCCCTACCTCTGATGGGGGATAAGAAAGTAATCTCCCTCCTCCGCTGTGGAATGGACCCTTCATTTTGAAACCAGGCTAGTGTGCTGATTAGTTCTGCTAAGTGACTCTGAAGAGACCCATTTGTTTAGCACTACATGTAATTTTAAAGGAAAGGACGTGTCAGCAGCAGGGAGAAGAGTCAAATGAGGTCACTTGTGAAATAGCGGGAGAAATTTGCCAGTGCCTCTGCCTTGTTTTATTCTATTCCATCTCCACTGGCCTATGCACCTGAAAAACGATGTGCCAACTAAATGGAACCTTCATTTTCTCATTCCCTGAATGACCAGGCCAGCTCCCCAGTGCCCTCAGAAATGGATCTCCATTTCTCTACCCGTTGGGGCACCACATTTAACCCTTAATGTTAAAGCAAGTTTCACCTGCAGAGCCTCCATCAGTATAAGCTGGTTATACCATAGAAGGCTTGTATGTTCAAAAATCTCATCTCTGATGAGGTTTTGCTTTGCCTGCACGATGGAATAATTGCCATGTTTGCAGAAACTGGGGACTCTCCTGGGCAGACAATTTGGAAGTTCTATACATGACACCTCAAGAAAGTAACCGAGCACTGCCTTTTTACCTATAGGTTACTCTCAAACTTAAATTAGTTTATGCTCTGAAAAGGTACTTGGTGCTTC